>NC_056728.1:1203119444-1203229444 GCF_019279795.1 Protopterus annectens
TGGGAAGCAGTCCTTGTGTAACCGCAACTGCTTGGTTATCCACAAAGTCCTGCAGAATCTCACATAGATCATTGTGACTCTATGCAGCCAACCTTCTCATGCTGTCAACCTCCTGTGCTATTTTCTCTTCAGTAATATCAGAGGCATTATGGTGAGAAACAGTATTTAATTCGTCACCAGCTTCAGCTGGGATTGTAATGGAGCATCTCTTGGATATCTCACTGATTATCTTATGGCATTCTGCAAACATTTTTAACACTGATGTGTCTCTGAAAGACATATGAGGATAGGTTCATATTAGGCTAGGTGCCCTTGTAGGCCAGTTTAAACCTAGCCAATTTCTCTTTTTATGCCCAAATTAACCTATCCCATTTGGTTTGAAATTGTCCTTACCTATCCCATGGTCGAAAAGGATATATTACCCCTAATGAGAATAACTGAGACCATACTATAGATAATCTGCATGGGATAACACATTTAGGAACTACCTCTGTCCATTAGTAGTACAGAGGGGCAGTCTGGGGTAAATTTTCTGTTTCCTATCTATAGATCCAAGTTGTGCTTGAATATGGACAGACTGATGAAGCATTAGCACTTACTAAGGTATAATACAAGCTTTTTTGGTTTATTTTACATAGCCATGTTTGTTGCCACTCAGTTTTTATTTTGGTATAACTTAAAAAAATTGTTCACAGGCACAGCTACCACCACTAAGGCATTTAAACTGAAATACTAAATCATTTTAAACTGACACCGATTTACCAAGGTGATCTACCTCCTTAGAGACACACTGTGCTACCACTGAGTTAAACCAGCCATGACCACAGTGATGTATTTGTCAACCAACATAATCATTGTTTTTTTCCAAGCTTTTTTTTTTTCTCACACATAGTTGACCATTAGCTGACCTTAGTGTCTCTCCATTATCCCTGGGCCTGCCTAACCCTTCTGAGTCCCCCTGATTAGCTATGATTTAGGGATGGGGCCAGCTGCCATGTGAGTAGTTTCACATTTTACTCCTCTGCCCCTGCATGCATCTGGTAATACCATTTGGGTGGAAAGCATAGTGAACACCTTCCTCAAGAAGATGACATCAGAAGGATGCTCCACCTACCCTCAGGCAGCACTATGTGGCTGAAACTTTGACAGCCACAACAATAAAAATTAAAAATGGGAACACTAAAATAGAACTGTTGTAGCACCATGGAAAACACCATCAATATATCTGAGTACTTTCCATTTTAATCACAAACTTTTTCAGAAAATGTCCATATATTGGTGTTCCTGCAATAATTTTGTTTTAGTACTATATGGTTGTTTCCTAGTCTCCCCCAGGAAATCAAACCAAAACATGTGCGCTGTGTGCTCACTCCTCTCACTTCATTCCCAAATGGGGGGGGGGGGGCTCATTCTTCCCTTGCTCATACCTCAGACAACTGAGGCATTAATCAAGCTTAGGTTGTCTGGGCTGTAGTCAGGTCTTCATCCCTCTGTGCCACAGCACTGGCATGTAATCATTATAATGCTGTGTCATGTCATTTCCCATTTACTTACCTCAACTTTCCTGACTGGAAATTATATTTTCAGCACTGCTATTTGTTTCCTGCTGGATATTTGCATGGGGATTGCATCTGCATACACTCACTCTGACAATAAATCCCAACAACTACAACATGCCCTCAAATGGATATTAATGAAAGGTACACCTGCATACATCCACCACAGCAACCTCCAACAACACTAACATGACTGCCCATGAATGGATATTAATGAGAGTTACACCTGCCTATACATATCCAACTACAACACTAACAAGGCTGCCCACTAATGGACAGCAAGAGGTACACCTGCATACACCCACCCCAGCAACAAAATCCAACTTCAACATGAACATGACTGCCTGCAAAAGATTAATAAGTGGTACAATTGCTTACATCCACCCCAGGAAAAACCTTCAAATGCAACACTAAGATGACTGTCCACAAATGGATTATTGAGAGGTACACTTGCATACACCCACCCCAGCAATAACCCCCAACAACAATACTAACGTGACTGCCCAAGAATGGATGTTAGTGTACCTGCATTCACCCACTGCACCAACAAATTCCAACAGCCACACTAACATGACTGCTCATAAATGGACAGCAATACTGCAACTAATGTATACCAATGAAATACAACAGTATGTTATTCTTCTTTTCACTGCAGTGCAAATCAACTCCGCCAAACATCTAACATCCCAGTTTCTCATTTGTACACTATATTTCTAGTACACAGACATTTGCTTTGTGTTGATCATTTGCTTTGCACACGTGAATGTGCATGGCAACAAAACGTTCACATAAATACCTAGAAACAAACATCATTATATACGTATTGTCATGCAGTATAATACAGTACAGTGACACTCTCTGTTACTGACTTGGAAGTAGGCTCCCTCTGCCCCTCCAATTATAAGTTATCAAAATTATCATGCTCTGCACAACCTTATAACCAGAAAATCACAATACACATAAAAGCAAGATGTTGAACTGTAGCAAACCACTTGCTTCAAATACAAATGTAGCAACCAGTTTGCTTCAGAAACCATACCACCCACTAACTTCGTCATTGTTTCGACACAGGCAAAACCAATCACAGTACTGGCATTCATTCTGAATGCCAGTGGTGTAATAAAGCCCCATCTGTAACTGCCAATCACACACCATAGCATCTTGCCCCCTTCACCCCAACTTTGGAATAATTTCAGTGAAGACTGCTCTAACCTATGATAAATCTATGTTCTGGAGGACCAGCATCCTGCTACAAATTTATTCAGTGGAGACTAATTTGAGAATGAAACTGGTTGATGAATCAGAAGATACATGTTGTTATGCATGGAATACCCCTAAATGCTTTTAGCAATTTATATGAATTAAACAGTGCAATGAAAATTCAGGCATCTCAATTTGGGAAAGATTAAGCTAATTTCTCGGGATATAGTTCCAATTTGTTTCTCTCAAGTTATTGTGCTATTTAGGTCAGTAATGCCCTAATCCTAACATTTACGTTACTTAGCCTGTGTTTATGATATTATGCATTGACCTTAGTTTTTAATAAGTTGAGATCTAGATACAGTCCCAGATGTTTCTTATCCTAAGAAACCCATATTGAGCTATACTTAATTCCAGTTGACACCCATCCCACCCAAGTAGTGTAGCATAGATACTCTACCAGTTTCAAAACTTTTGAGGCAGTGTTGTAGAGCATTCAAACCCAATCCAAACGTGCCAGTAAAATATTAAAATGTTGTGACCCATGGGCATAAAAGGAGTAATATTCTCTTAAAATGTTAAATGTGTAATAGGTGCACAAAGATTACTGAAGCTGTACATGTTTGTCTCCTTGGCAGCTGCTCAGTCACCACTAACTGTAGTAATACAAAAATACAAAATGACTCAAATGTCTGTTATTCATTCTTCTGCAATATTGATGGGTAGCAGAGAAGGAACAACCATTATTTATAAACTTTGATAATAATTTTTCCTTTGCTGAAATGGAAATATATATGTCAGATGTTTGTGGAGCATATGCACCCCGCACATAGTATATGCAGCAAACCCTGCAAAAACAATTACTAACTGTTTGTACATTTGCATGTATTTCAAATCTCATCACAACTCTCTTCAAGTACATATTTGTACAGCTTACAAGCACACAAGGTAATAGAATTCATGTTAAAATGTACATGCTTTTTTTGTTTAGAGGTCATACATTTTGAGGAAAAACTATCAGATTCTGAGTCATATAATATTAATTGGAAATGTCTAATAATAATTTCTCTATATGTATTTAAAATCAGTATATTATGTATAACGGGAGGAATACGGCTACATTAGTGACAGACACTGAATCTGTTTTCATTTAGCTCTAATTTTTAAAACCTGTTGAATCTCAGTAATATTCAGATATAGTCAGGACCTTGACAGCCACAAGGATGGCATCATCATGGTGCAGCTTGCATAGATGTCATCAAAATGTCTGAGATTGACTGCCTTGTTCTGTAAGGTGTATCCACAGTTAAGTCAGAGAAGCAGCAACTGCAATTATGCCTAGGATCAAGTCTAGGTGTGTTTAGCCCCCATTGGAAGTGTGATGGAAGAAACAGCCCTAAGAGGGTATGGATCAGCTGTGGAGCAATAGCAAGTGTTTGTGGTTCATGCAGTTGGCCTGAAGCATTGCCATAACAGCCTGTAGCCCTGCACCTTATTTTGGTTGCAATAGATGCAAAGTGGTTCTCCAGTGCCTTTGGCAAGTGTGTGTGCTTCTGGTTGCTATATGCTACTTCAGTATGCAGGCATTGCAGACTCTCACATATATCACCATGAATGTCACACATCATGCTAAGTATCTCTGACACAGCGTGACTGGCATCTGTGCGTGCCTGGATAACTGACCTGAACATCTGGTGACTGATGCCCAAGTGACATTCAGGTTTGGGAATGTGTAGGAGTCATGGATCAACAGCTATCAGCAGGCAACTCTCTTGCACTGTGTGGTTGTCATGACTGCAGGAAGGGCTTGGGCACTCTATACTAGGCTGACATGGACAGGCTGGCCCATGTTAGACACAGTGCTTGGAGAGTGACAACTGTCACCATTATGTAAGTAGATGTGGATGGTAGTATGACTTTCACTGTTAATGTCACAGATACTGCCACTGTGGTGTTTGAATGTGCAGGCTGGCATCATCGTCATGTATCAGTGATGTACTGATATCAGATATAATCCATCAGGCTGTGCCTTGCCTCCACACCATGACAATTCCCACCCTTTCCCTACAACACCTATACAAGTGTGAAATGCACAAAGGCAAGCAACAAATATGTACCTTGGGTGCAGTCTTGGCAGTGGCATGCCTGACATACCTGGAGGAGAGAGATATGGTGATATTTACCATGGATAAGGTTATGAGTATGCCCTGCCACTGTACTTCGGTTATGGCACATGAGCATACCAATGTGGTGTGTCACAATCAGCCCAGTTCCCTCATCCAGGTCTGGAGACAGAGCCTATTCACTGTTGCCAGACAGGGACACAATGTACACATACAGATGCACACACACATGAACATATACACCACACCCCTGTGACTTAACGTAAAAAAAAAAAAAGCTTTTTTCTAATTTTAAGTTGTACATTTGTACATTTATAGTAAGCAGCTGCTTCAGTTGATGCCACACATGGATCAGCACTTTACACCTTTCATGGAGCAACAGTTTACACCACACATTGAGCTACATATTACATCACACATATGGCCTACAGTTTACGACACACATGGAGATACAGTTTATGACACATGTGGATACAATTTATGCCACACATGGAGCTACAGTTCCACAACACTTAGACTGCAGTTTATGACACACACGCAGCTACAGTTTATGACACACATGGAGCTACAGTTTATGACACACATGGAGCTACAGTTTATGACACACATGCTGCTACAGTTTATGACACACATGGAGCTACAAAGTATGCTTCACATGGAGCAGTACAGCACTTCAGTCTCTGTGAGGGTACGCTTTGATGATGGCGCATTTCTTGTACCATTTCTTTCACTTGCAATAACCTGTGCCTTTGTACATGCATGGTAAATCATGTCAGTGGCAATGTGGAACACCTGTATTCTTTTCCCCTTATGTTCACCAACAGAATTCTTTCCATACACCAGTTTCCATCCCTATATGCTTCTTGAAGTTCTTGTTGCCCTTGGCCTTATCTGGCAATTACTTGTTATGGGAGTGCAGAACCTACCACAGTAATTCCATCTCCAATGAAGAGAATTTCTCCAGCCTCTGCTTCTCAAAGTCCTCTCGCCTTTGACAATCCTATTGCCATAGTGGTTAGACAGTATGTCTACATAGCCCACCATATCCCACATGGTTTCACATGTTGATCACGTGTGGTCATTGTGCCCCTATATGCTTCACGACCATTCTTGGTTACTATGCCACCTTTGGGATGTACCTTATCTGACACCTGCAGCAACTGTAATGGCCACAAATGTTACTCTTCGAGCAGATGTAGGGACTCACACAGATGCCCTGCACAGTTCCGATACAGTAACTCCAGCTCTACTCAGTCACTTACCACCTACACGGATGTGCTGTGTGCCTGTAGTTGAAGGCAATATCTGACCCAGACTTACTGGACATGCTCCTCCTCAGGATATCTGACTCCCTTGCTGCTATACACTCCAGGGACATATACCTCAACACTGATGTTAAAAGAACATGCTGGGGGGGACAGATTATTATCAGAAAGCCTCCACTCACTCTGGAGTGTAGTCCCGGTTTTGCATAGGCAGAGCCACCCACTGAACACCTACAGGTGACATCTTGACAAGTGGATGGGTGATCGCATGTTTACCCATGGGATATCTTCTGGGTCCCTGCTAGACAGAGGCACAATACACTGAACATAAATGGGCTATCTTGTGTGACCTACTATTCACAGGCACAGTGCTCTGATTTGACTGGGTTGCAGTAGCCAAACACACTCTGGCTATGCTTGTATATGCCCTAGGGCAGATAGCCTAGTATCAACCTCTGAACCTATGATAATTTTCATGATGCACAATGTTTATTGCTGATACTGTTTGCAGGTTTCTATCATCTTTGCTTTCACACTTTATATGAATTGCTCAGGTATCTGCAGAACATATTTGCTTATGGCAGGGTTCCACTATATTATATACGTGTCTGTTGTCATATAAGTGTGTGCACAGGGCAGATTGCTGTGTAGTGAGAGGTTCCTGGGTTAACACATGCAACTGCCTGCTATGTGTGGCCCAGTGCTGTACTCCAACATGGCCTAAGTGTGTGAGCATGCCCAGTTCAGACTGTCAGTGTTCTGTTGCCTGACATTTGTCTCATGTATTCAAGTGTGTGAGCATGCCCAGTGTGACCTTTCAGTATGTTGCTGTCTGAGGTCCACTACATTTGTTGATGTATGTCTACATGTCCATTATTAACATTTGTACTGTGTGTGTTGAAAGTCAGGTTCTATTCTTACTGCAGGACTCACCTTTGTGTCATAACTCGACATGGTTTATGCTGTGCCTGCAGGGTTTTCATGAAATACTTTGCATAGACTTATCAACATTTCTTCATACAGGCTAACCACTGCACTACTGTCATGGTTTAGTGGCTCAGTACTATGACTATAGTGCACAGTATCCTGGGTTCAAGGCTTATTGCCACTTATATTTTCATACTGAGCAGACCAGACTGCTTAGGGGCCAGTAGAGCAAATATGAGCCTGTTGGCTTTTGTTCAGCTATGCCCTACCTAGACCCAGCTTGTCCAACATTGCTCAATATTAACCATCATTGCTGGACATTGGCCAATATTACTCTACATTGACTACATTTGTAGTAGTTGGTGTGTGCAATTTTGTTTACATTGACTTCATGATGGTAAATGCTATTTAGCACTGCTTTATATTGCTTAACACATGGCAATCATGCCTCAGGTGTTCATGCAGGGCTGCCTATGTCAGATGCATATACTACACTCCCAATACATGTTTGAAAGCAGGTAGTGTCAACGTAGGCATCCCTTTTACTATATGTGCGGGTCAGAGAGAGGTATCATTTCCAGAGTTCCTACTAAGCCAGTGTATGTGCTATGTGTTGCCTCTTTGCCAAGGCCAAAGCATACTGGGCACACCTCCTTCTGCCTACTGGGGAAAGCTCAGGTTGTTCCTCCTCCGAGTCATGCTCTGCCTGTGATGGCCTTGGCAATGGTGGGGGTCTGTTTGGCCCAGGCCTATGCTGGTCCAGCTGCAGCTGTTTTCACAGGATCATATTATGTAGCATAGCACATACCATGACAATTTGGGTACATGTAGTTGGTGAGTACTGCAAGGCTCCACAAGATGTGTCCAGGCACTGGAACCATGACTTGAGCAGCCCAAACACACGTTCGATTACATTTCGTGTCTGTGCGTGTGCCTCATTATGGCATTCCTGTTCAGGTGTGTGTGCATTTCTGATGGGTGTCATCAGCCATGGCTCCAGTGCATAGCCAGCATCCCCCACTAGGTGACCATGTGGGATGTCCCCATTGGCAAATGTCTGGTACAGCTGCGTCAGATGCCAGATATGGGAATCATGGTAGCTTCCAGGGCAGCCAGCACACACATTCAGTATTATGCCCTGGGCATCACACACGACCTGGCTGTTGATGGAGGGGAAGCCCTTGCGGTTGAAGTAGACCCTACCCCGCTCACCGGCTGGTGCTTTAATGCATATGTGCGTGCAGTCTATTGCACCCACTACCTCAGGGTATTCCGCTATTTGCTGGAAGAGATGCACATTGATGGCCAATACCTCACGGGAATTGGAGAAATATACATGATCACTGACATGTGCTGACATGGCATCCAGGAACTGGTGCAATACCCTGGATGCTGATGCCTGTGATATCCCTATCATATCACCAGTTGGTCTCTGGAAGGTACCTGTTGCTAATATTCTTAGGCCAACACATACCTTAGTTTCCACTGGGTTGGGTTCCCCTCTGTTGGTTCTGTGTGTGAGGCGTGGCCTGCACAGCTCAACAATTTGCTGCAAGATGTCTCTGTCCACTCTATAGCACTCCACTATCTCCAGCTCATGTAGCCCCTGGTAGGTAACCCTGGGCCTGTACACTCTTCCCCGTCTCCTCACTGTGGGCTGTCCGGCAGCATTTGCATTATCACCACCCTCAGCATGTTGCATATGTCGCCTTATAACAGCAATGACAGCCCCTAACATTTTTTGTCTCAGTGAAGCCTTTTCAGTTTTCACTTCTATTAGCTTACTGCAGTGTTGCAGTTTCTCTTGAGAGAAACATAATGGACTGTTGTTTGCAGACTTTTAAGGGGGCTGGGCTGGGCTAGTGTTCTGCCTGAGTAATTGCCTGATTCTGATTATTTTCACCTGTTAGCTCTGCTAGTACTCCCTGGTAACTTCCACTATTTGGTGTGCTTCCTATTTCCTTACTATTTCCTCGGGGGGGGGGGTGAGTGCTGCACACACAAGCGCGAACATGCACACAGCAGCTAACATGCGTGCACACATGCTTACATGGACTAAAGCTTGCTTATTCTTCTTAAAACGCACGCACACCGGCGCAAATGTGCTTACAACTGTTTACACAGCCTTACATATGCTTACTCCAGCTTACACGTGCGCACACACTCTAACACGCGCGCACACTGTCTTACTCGGGTTTACTGGCGCATACACGTCCGCATGCATGCTCAGCAAGAAACTTTGGTGTTATCCACGGCATACACCTTCAATTTCTTGACTTTACCTGGCCTACCTGTTGACATACCTCTTTCACTATTATGTAAATGTAAGTTGACACATGAAACTCTGCTCCAATGAGCTTCACTCCTTTCATACATACCCCCCTCGTGATGTCACCTATCTTCTACTCTGTTACACCCCTTATCCTACTCCTACACTCCACTGACTCTGCTCATTTGCTATGTAAACTTGTGATTCACTATCCTAACTCTCATTTGCATAGGATTGCCTACTAATGCTTAGTTACATCTCTTAGACTGTGCTTCCCCCCTTAGCAACCTCTACTCGGTGGCCATGTTGTCTTCAGCCTGCCATTCCCTTGCATTGTAAATTCATTTTAGCTATAAAATCCACATTTGTGGATCTTAATTATTAATTTTCTGCTTTTTAGGGTGCAGCGCGTTTGCGTGGCGCTGCGCTACAGTTAAATCCCAGAGATCGGGATAAAAAAAATAGTTATTTTATTTTTAATTTGCATCACTTCCCGTTGCCAATGGCCGTATTTTTGGCCACTGGCATGCTTCCTCCTGTGAATGCATGCTTTTTTTCCAGCTGACACGGCTCCGTTTTGCTATTTGCAGAACTGTACTCAGTTATGAACTGAGTGCATTTCTGCAAATAACACTACTCCTACTCAGACAGGTTCGGGTTTCCTGGATCGCAAATTTACCTCATTCGCATGGCTTTCGCCTGCAATTGTGGTAATTTGCATATCCCAGCCCTGTCCGTGTAGGACTAGTTTGGAGAGCTCAGTTGCACGCCCCTACCGGCTGTTCCTGGATCGCTCGGCGAACATGTTGGCTGCATGGAGTCTTAATCTACTCTAAGACTCCGTGCAAGCCTTCGTGAATCCCGCCCTGGGTCTTGCATTACTGTAGTGCTTCACTAGTTTGTCTTTTGCTGATATTGGTACATAACCATAGCTCTCCATGCACCACACACACACACACACACGCACACATACATATATACACAAATATATATATATATATATATATATATATATATATATATATATATAAATAGATACACAAATATGTACTATATCTACTTCACTGGGTTGACAACATACCTCTCAACCTCTTAGCACAAGAAATCTGAACAAAGTCTAAAATAATTGGGGGGGAAAGCCCCTAAAAAGGGACAGATTATAAATATTGTCCTTATAGACTTAGTAAGTTGCTAGAAAAACAGCATTTGTCTTAACATGCATTTTCTGAAGGAAATGAAGTCTGAAACTCAAATCTATGACATTATATAGTTATTTCAATCCTCAGTGATTTTCCAGAAAACCACACATTTTATGAGGAACAGGCCAAAAAATGAAGCAAAAATCTGGACAGTTGAGAGGTATGCTTGACAACAGAAATGCCGAATGCAGCCCCAGGTATGGGGGAAGGGCGGCTCTCTCACACATATGCTAATTATAAATACTAACTCTAAAATCACACAATCCATGGGGAAAGGGAATATTCCCTCACCCAGGGATTGTATTTCTCGCACAACTGTAGACCTTTTGTAAATGTCAACTTTTTGCAGTCAACTTTCTTGCTGTCGATATTCATGTGTGTCGACCTAGTAAAGTGTTACCATATATGTATTATATGTATACTTTTTTTAATTTACAAAGAGAGAAGTTGGTGTCATTTACTTATTTGCATGTTTTCTATAGTATTAGCAAAGAAGAAGGTAGACATAAGAAGACTGAGGGAATTTCAATGCTAAGTCCAAACTGAGTAGAGGTCATAATCCATTTAAGAATAGGGTTACAAAATTAAAAGTTATGTACTCACTATAACTAAGCATTGGTGTTGTCCATTTCCATTCTTCTTCAATGAATGGACCACAGATCTGATCCTCGTATCTGACTCGGCCGCATACTTCAGACTTTGGAACTAACTCTTGAGCTTTTCCCTCTACCCATAATGCCCTAGTCCATCCTCAATGCCTTAGAGTAAGTTTGTTGAAATAAGGTCCCCATTAATTAGTTAAAAAAAGGGATAGCTCAAACAATAGGACTCAAACCAAGAACTATAAGTTCCAATAAAAAAACCAACAGGTCCCTCCAGAAGATTATAGGAAGGGGATGGATGGAGGACGTTGAAGAGGAATGAAAATGGACAACACAGATGCCTAGTTATGGTGCATACATACCTTTTAAATCTGACGTTGTCCTTTTCATTCTTCTTGAATGAATGGGACATAGTCCCCAACTATATGAATATTGGGTGCCCCTCATGGAAGGATATTCTGTAAAACCCTGAACCAAACGCAGCTATGCTTCTGGAGAATTGATCACAGTTGTAATGAGTAACAAAGGTATTAGCATTTGACCATGTGGCTGCTGTGCAGATATCATCAAAAGAAGTTCTTGACCAAAAAGCAGATGAAGTGGCCATTGATTTAGTTGAGTGGGCTTTAGACAGTCTTGATAGAGAAATGTCTTGTTGGGAATAGATCCATGAAATGTAATTGGTTATCAGTTTAGCCAATGTAACTTTAGATACTGGATGGTCCAGTTGATTTGTTGAGAAGGATACAAACAGCTGGTCAGATTTTCTGAATTATGTATTTCTGTGTAGATAAAAACATAATTGTCTGTGCACATCTAGGAGATGTAGCATGTATTGTACTTTGTTTGAAAATTTTGAAAAGAATACTGGTAAATGAATGGACTGGTTAATGTTAGATTCAGAAGACAGTTTAGGCAAAAAGGAAGGGTTTGTCCATACAGTTTCCCAGTCTTTATGGAAAATAAGGTATGGAGTTTTTGATGAAAGATCCTGGAGTTTAGAAATTCTTTTAGCAGATGTAATAGCAAATAAGAAGGTTGTTTTCCATGACAGGTATTTTAAATTATTTTTTGCTGAAGGTTCGAAGGGTTTCCAAGTCAAGTCTTGTAGCACCACAATCAAGTCTCAGGGAGGTGAAGAATCCTTTACTGGGGGACTAAGGAGAAAAGTGCCTTTTAAGAAAGCTTTACAAAAATTGGAATAAGCCAAACAATAATTTTATCTCCTGTATGAAAATTTGATATGGCTGCCATCTGTAGTTTAATCACAGAAAACCTAGCCCCTTCTTTGAAAAGAGCAGCCAGAAAATCAAGAACAGTAGAAACAGGGGCATTAAAGGAGTCGGTGTTGTTTCTTAATGCCCAAAGACAAAATTGTTTCCATTTGCTTTTATACACTTTTTTGGTGCAGTCTTTTTATGAGGATAATAAAATGGTACTTAATGGGGAAGAAAGCCTGGGCTGCCTGACAATTATTGTAACTGGAGTTAGAGGGCTTGGATATTGGAATGACTCATCCCTGAAGGAAGTGAGAGAAGATCTGGATATGGGTCCAGTATCCATGGAGGATAATGAAGATGAGACCAAAGGAAGGGGAACCACACCTGGCAAGGCCAAAATGGAGCAATGAAGATGACTGTGTTCTTCAAACCAAATTGCTTTCTGTAGAAATTTGGGGATCAATGGAAGTGGAGGATAAGCATAAACAAAACCAGATGGTCAAATGTGGACTAGAGCATTTCTTGGTGACTCACCCTCATGGCAGATCAGGGCAAAATACCTGCTGTACGTGTTGTGGGAAGACGCAAAGAGGTTGCAGCAAGGATGGCACCAACAATGGAAAATTTTCTCTGCCATTGACTGTTGACAGACAACTCATGAGGCATTAGAATGGACCTGCTGAGTTTGTCCACTAGCATGCTGGATTTCCCTGGAATGTGCATTGCAACTGGAAAGTGGTTAGTGGAGATTGCCAAGAGGGTAAGATGGCATTCCCCCTTGTTTTTTTGAAGTATTAGACTATATACATGTTTTCAGTCTGAATCGCAATAGTTGCTAGAGGAGGACCATCTTGAAATGCCTGCAATGCTAAAAGGACTGCTCTTAACACCAGGATGTTGATATGTAAATTGGTCTCGGGGGACCATGTGCCTTGGACAGTCCTTCCCAAGTAATGCCCCCACCTCAACTGGGAGGCAACAAACACTGTGGCCACAGGGAGGTGGTAAAACAAAGAGCTGGCCAAGGTAAATATCATCTGCCTGGATCCATCAGTGAATGAGGTGCTTCTAAATTGGTGTAAGACTGACTCGAAAAAATAGGGGTTGTGGAAGAATAGACCATTGAATAGCTAGAGTCCACTGCAGGACATGCATAAAGTAACTTGCTAAAGGAAGTAGGATTACCACTGCTGCTATAGACCTTAAAGCTTAAAAAAACTAAACAGGCTGGAGGAGATGGATGGGATAGAATCTGATGAACCTGAGATCTGAGTGTGTCTATGTGTTGAGTAGGCAAAGAGGCAATCTGTGCTGTCATGTTCAGATGTTGCCAATAAACTTTAGGCTCTGTACCCATAAAAGACTTGATTTGGCATAACTGACTGTTAGCCCTAAGTGATATATCTGGAGAAAATAGTACCTGGACTGCTATAGGAGATGCATGGTAGGGGCGTTAAGCAGCCAGTCATCTAGGTATGGAAACACTAGAAATCCTTTAGTCTCAAGTGAGCTGCCACCATTGGCATACATTTGATGAAAACCATGGGGGATGTGGTGAGTCCAATTGGCAGGTCTCTGAATTGGTAATAACTGGCTCCCAACCAAAAGTGTAAGCATCTTGAGAAGTCCCTGTTTATTTTAATGTAATAGTACACATCCTGAAGCTCTATGGAGTACATCCTATCGGCCTTACATAGAAATGGCAGAATGGACTGGACCATGACCATTCAGAACTTTGACTTTTCCACTTACTGATTTAGTTTGGTTAGATCCAAAATTGGTCTTATGTCCCCTGTCTTTTTAGGCACTAAAAAGAAATGTGAGTAAGTTCCGAATCTTGTTTGGTCTGGTGGGGCATTCTAGACAACTCTTTAGTCTAGCGGTTTTTGAATTTCTTGTGCTGCTGCCTTCCTCTGACTGGGTGAAATGTTAGGAAACTTCTTTCTTTTCTAGACTGGGAGTTGGGAAATGGTATGAAGTAACCTCTGGATATTATTTTTAGCACTCAGGTATCTTTTGTTATAGCAGCTCAGGCTTCTGGGTGCAAGGACAATTGTTCCCCAACTGCCAACAGAGGCTGGCAGTCAGGCAGCACTTCAGTAGCATTGAAAGGGTCTATCCAGAATGAAATCACAGATGCTCTGATTTTGTGGGGCTCCTCTGCCTCAAGGGTGATGTCTACCATTAGAACTGCCTCCTCTGCCTCTGAAGGAGTTGTCTCTGTGCAGATCATGGAATGGTCCCTGACATTTGTGAAACCACATTTTCTTACTACTTCTCTGATTTCTAGAGAAAGTTCATTGAGGAGTAGAAAACTTGATTCCCATAGCAGACAGTGTATTTCCTTCTTGTTCGCTGTGGGTAAACATTTCTTTCACAGAGAAACCAAACAAAGATGTTCCATTAAAGACAGCATTGATGAAAGACACCTTTTAAGGCTCTGCAAGGTTACACAGTGGTTTCCGGGAATAGCTCCTTACGGCAATGCCTGAACTGGCCACCCATGAGGTGTCTTCAGCTACGTGACAAGTCAACCTCATGGACACATTGGAAATTGGCAAAATAATGGTTATCTGAGAAGTGATCTTTTGAAATCCTCTGCAGACATGGACTGAGGGCTTGGGATCCATAATCTGATTTGTAGGGCTTGCTGATTTAATAACTGGATCTGGTGGTTTAAGATCTAAAGAGTTTGGATCCAGAGTGCTTATTTCCAGGTCCAAAGAAGGTGAATCTGATATTTTGAAACTTTAGAAGGCAGTTCCAAAGAATTCCCGGGAGACTTCGGTGGTGAATGTTTCCTATGGTCCAAAGGTGATTTCATGGTGTGGCTGGGGACTTGAGCCCCTGAAGAAGATGTAGTTGAAAGAGGAAGTAAACCCTTAAGGATAGGTTTACTGCATTTCTCAGCTAAAGCTCTTGTACAGAATGCTGCACATACTGAGCAGTTTGTGTTTAAATGAGCTGCTCCTAAACAATATATGCACTCCTTGTGGGCATCCGAGGTAGGGATTCTGTGCCCACAGGAAGTGCAGTATTTTAAACCTGTCAGCTAGTCGGACATGGCAGCACAAGGAAAAATAAGAAAGGGAGAAATATAAGAACACTATATATATATATATATATATATATATATATATATATATATATATATATATATATATACATATATATATATACATGTATATATATATATATATATATATATATATATATATATATATATATATATATATATATATATATATATATATATATATATATATATATATATATATATATATATATATATATATATATATATATCTAGAGAGAGAGAGATAAAATTACCAACAATGGTAATTAATAATTGCCCTGTTAATAGTGTAGGAGGGACAGAAAGAGAAATTACTAAGGATTGTAAATTGAAGAAATTACTATAAGACAATAGTATAGAAACTCCTGATGCAGAAAAAATGAAGACTAATAGGGAGGTCTATAGTAAAGAGAAGAAGGAAAATCCAGATATGAGATTTAAACTTTTTTTAACTTACAAAAACATGAAAAATGTAAAAAAAATGCTACAAGAGAAGGACCCTACATCTGAGTTTGATGGCAGCAAATGAGATCTGGGGTATTGAGGATGGACTAAGGCATTATGGGTAGAGGGAGGAGCTTGAAATTTGGATCCAAAGTTTGAAATTTGCAGTCGAATCAGAGCCAAGGATCAGATCCATAATCCATACATTGAAGAAGAATGAAAATGACAACATCAGATATTCTTTTCTGTAACTTTATTATCATTTGTCACTACTACCATAGATTTCAACAAATCACAACAGAACCTCAGACAAATCCAAAAATAATTAATGGCAATCAGGGACACTTTTAAAATATCTGTATGATTAACATGAGACATTGACAGAATAAGAGAATCTCAATAAATTATAATTTTCTGAAGTTGAAAAAATCTATAACTACAATTATTGTCAATATTTTGAAATGTAACTCACCACCTTTTCTCCAAAAGTCACCAGTATTAGAAGGGATTAAGAGGGAGAGAGCAAAAATTTAAGTCAGAATCAGGGATGTCCCTAAAAATCAGGGATAGCCAAGACATATGACTTCAACTTTTTTGCACTGGATGCTGAATCACCTGAATAATATTTGTTAATGGAACTGGTGCCTGGTTAAGTCAATATTCAGTCATATGTTTACACCAATAATTGGTATTACATACACACATAATATTTGCTTTACTTTGTGTATTAAAGTGACACTTTTGCACTCAGCAGTATACCATAAATAGAATTAAAAATTATATAAAAAATTTTAAAATCATTTGTAAATTTACCGGCCAGGCATGACACATGGCTTCAGGAATCATGTAATAACCTACATCTAATATTTGTAGTTATTAACAATAACAATAAATGCTAAAAAAACACACACTGAATATCACATGGTTTCTGTCTTTTATACAATTAAGGGAGGAGGAACATTTTACCTGTAGAGCATGAGGAAAATCAGATAGGCTAGAAAAAAACCATAAATTTATACTCTTTGTATATAGTTAAGTTCACCAAAAGGATATGCAGCTTGTCCTAAAATGTATGGTCCAATAATGGGTCATATGAAACTCATATAAATTAACTACAAACATAAAAAGAAACATTAACTTTTGCAAGTTCAGACTATCTGTCAGACAGCCTAGGCTTGTCTTCACAAGTGGGAACTTTTACATCCATCTAGGGCCAGGTGGTCATAATGGATATGGAGTCCCTCATAGGTCATTTAATTTTAAAATTAAAGAATAAAAAATTACATTGTAGGCAACTATTTTTCCAATTATTAAATACCTCTTCATTGATTTACCTAATATAATGTTATGCATGAATGTACTGCAAGGAAGGTGAAGATGCATGTAAGAAATATGAACATTAAAACTCCTGTTAACAACAGCAGTAAGGAGCAATAGTTCACTATGTCATATCTTCCTCTCTGTTGCTGCAATAAATTTCCTCTCCATGTAGAACACTGTCAGTCAACATCCTTCTTTAAGAAGAAACTAGACAAATATATCAGAATTCATAGGCCACAGCATTTGACAAGGCCTTCATGAATCTGTGACAGTATAACTCTGTGATCTAAAATTACATGACTCACACAAAAAGATATACTAAGATGGATTTAGTATTGAAAATTATAGTGTAATTTTTAAAGTATTTTGCATATCTGTCTGAGACATTCTGTGTGTAAATTGATCCATTTATTCTTTTCTCATTCCTTGTTGCAGGTAGGTGAAGAATTTAAAGCTGGAAAAAAGAAAGATGAATTATTCCCATAGTTACTACAGCTAAACTGTATATTTTAGATATCATTCACTTGTTCTAAGATGATATCATAGCACAGTACATGTAAAATTCTGACGGTGATCTTATTTTTCATATTTGTACTGTGAATGGTGCTCACGGATGTTATTTTTTTAGCACTCTGACTGTTGTATATTATACGGGATAAAACTTATGTACCCAGCTTTCAAGATTCCAAGTAAGGAAACAAGAAAAAAATAACTGTGTTATTCTTAGCAATGTCCTTTGTAGAGAAACTAGTTATTTTACCATTTATGTCCAGTCGTGATGTCTGCACATGTGCATTTGTAGGTGTCCACACAATCAATTGGGTGCAAAGGAAATGCTGAATTATAATTCACTACCTGCTGTGGGGTAATGGAAGGGTGTAGGTCTCTCTGTTTTATTTTATTTATTTATTCTTTTGTAAATTAAAACTCAGTACACACATTAATATTTAGAGCAATGAATGAAAGTAAGGTTAACCTTTTGACTCAAAGGGGCTGTGAGTTGGAAAGGTTTCATAGACCAAATGATTTGGTTAAGTGGCGCAGAGTTATACCGAAGCATATGGAGCCTGAGGGAATCAAACCAAGGACTACAGGATGAAGTTTCTTTGTCGTTTGCAACCTTAGCCCTATGCATTAAACTGTTAGAGCTGTTTAGTCTTGCAGACATTTTGAGGGTATAATGTTTACTTAAGCTGCTATATACACATAGATTTATGTGACCTTTTTCATTGAAACAGGATATGGGATTTAAAGTTTCCCTAGACCCTAGAGAAACTATCTGGCAATTAAGGCAAGGAAGGAAAGGGAATAATGATCCCTCATTTCTTTCACCAATTCACATGAATAGATATCTCTACTTTTACAGCAGTTAGCAGGGAGCTGTTTGTTAGGAATGAATACAGGAAAACAACTCTGGAAGACATATATATATATATATATATATATATATATATATATATATATATATATATATATTTATTTTTTTTTTTGATTTTTTTAATCAAACTCTGGTTTGGATTCTGAAACCATATCAGTCCCACTGCTCTGAGGGCAAGGCTACACTGGCTATAGTGAGATGACAATATAATGCAACTGAAACATGATAAAACCACATGAACCAAATTCTCATTAGTGTCTCATTATTATGTGTCTGACTTGAGCACTGTGCAATTACAGGTCACTCCATTAGTGTTTCTTTTAACTACACATGTAACTTAGCTGCACATGCAGCTATAAAATGCATGCATGTATGCATGTGCAAAAACACTTGCTCTCACATAAGCACATGCCTACACACAAACACACACACAGACATTTGTGCACACTCAGTCTCATACGTAAACACACACACAGACACACACACACACACACGGCTTGAAGGGTTTGCAGTACTTACCTACTATGAGGCTAACAGCTGAGTCTAATGTGATCTATCTCCAAACATTTAGTGAAATGCATTAAAACAGAGAAGCACAACTCAACCTTATCCATGGAGAGCAACATACACTTCAGCATGCTATGAATAGTACAATACATAAGAGAAGCTAAACAAATTTTACAGTGCAAGTCATATCCTAGGCCACAGCTGAGTTGTCATAAAATGAACAAAATATATATTTCCCTGAAAAGATGGACTAATTGCAGGGAAATGGCACTTTATTGGTTCTTTGAGAGCACCAATAATTTGGAAGAAGGAATTACGAATTAGCTGTCGCTACAGAACTGTAAAATGCATTCTTTAGTGCAACGAGTCATGAGACACTGTTTATAGGATAGAGTCAGGATGCCAGACAATGCTTAAAATCAGTTTTTTTATAATTAGTCTGTGAGGTATACTCTATCCCTAGTCTGTAGATGAGGAAATCCCCAAGTTTTCTGGTGTCTACTGCAACAAGAGTGAACTTTAGTGAATAAGCTATGACAAATTCTTGAGCACAGGGCAAACTTTTATTTTCTTAACAGAAGAAAGCACATTAATAAATTTGGTCAAAATTCAAGCTCTTTTTAATTAAAACTAATGAATACACTGGAAATAGCTATTCCGTTTGAATTTCTATGCCAAGCAATGACACAGAGGCTAGTTTTAATTGTTTAGGTTCCAGTTACTTGTACATTATCTTAACACAGGGCATATAAAACTCTTCCTGCAGGGAAATCCTCAAGTAATATGGTAGGAAACAAATGCACTGCAATTTAACACTACAAAACACAGCTGCCAAAAGGAAAGGTTGCCCCGATACGTGTTACTGAATGCACACTGTGGTTTGCTTCTAACCATTTTGTTCGAAAGAAGTTACAAAATAACCAAACAATAAAAGTGTGACATAAGCGACCATATTGTGCATATGTCATACCAAATATACTCAGGATTTATCTCTGTTCAACATGGTAAGCAAAGAAATGGAGAAGATAAACACATTAAAAAGTAAACAGCATTGTGTCATGAACTAAAATATTCTGGGAGATGAGGGTTATCTTAATTCTACATGTAGAGTTAAAAGAGACGAGAGATTAAGAAAAGAAATTGAAAACATCTGACAGTCACACATGTACATTAATTAGTCATTGTGTTAGCATACAGCAACAAACACAACAGAATTCTATAGTGCCCAAAGTATGACGTTATTCCTCTTATATAACCACAGAAGAAAAAGGTTAAATTAAAAAGCTTTTGTAACTGCATGAACTTGCTTGCCTAGTGCTCCCTCTGCAGGAACTCAGTACAATGGTGCTCCCACAGACTAAACGGAATACCCAGTCATAACCTACAACTTCTAAATATATGTACGAGAGTGATAAATCTCATACAAGTGTGTGCTACTCAAACAGGAAGGCTGCACTTGGGTTTGGGTCAAAGTAAGTTGACTAATATTACTGAGACCAAACTGTAACATCATCCAGATAAGAGAGATAAGGACAAAATGGTTGAAATCTGTTTATTGTTGAAGACAAATACACACACACACACACACACACACACACACACGCACACACACACATACACACACACACACAGACACACACACACACACACACACACACACACACACACACACACACACACACACACACACACACACACACACACACACACACACACACACACACACACTCTCTCTCTCTCTCTCTCTCTCTCTCTCCCAAACAACTCTCTGCTTCCTCCTACCTTTTATAATTAAAACTGAAGTGATCACTCCAGATCAAAGGAATGGGAATCCCCTGAAGGATTTTTCATTGGACATTTTCTTTTAGTTAGTACCAAGATGTGCCATGCCAACTTCTGTCCAGTAATTCACTCTGCTAGATTCTTAGGAATTTTTCATAATTTTCCAAAAAAAGTTTACTAGTTCTTCCATTTTTCCCACACCTACCCATTAGAACAGATATCCCCAAAATAATGACAAACATTACAACTGCAGGTCTTTCTTTCATTTTGCACAACGTTCCTTATCAACTAGATCACCAAATAAAACTCAGCAGATCAAAGGACAGTCATCTGCCCTACAAATGCACCTATTGCATTTGAAACCTCAACATTCCAAAGCACATCATAGCATACAATTAAAACTAAAGCAATGAACATACACTCACCTAATGCACAGACACACACACACACACACACACACACACACACACACACACACACACACACACACATACACACTAAACCAACAAAAGCATTATGTGGATTTAGGGGTAATCCCACCCTCATCCCAATCTCCCATGTTAACATTCCCTTTAACATTATATACCATTTCTAATGCTGGATATATTTGGATACACTGCAGGATGTTAAAGAAGAAACTGAAGCAGAAATAAAATTCACCCCTTCTGAACATGACAGGTATTGCTGAAAATCATTTGCAGAATATGTAGTACTGGCACTGGGGCAAAAAAGCAACAACAATCGAAAATGTTTCCATCCTGGACCTGTTAATCACTGATCCAGAGATAAAATCCATTTAAGGTATATGTTTTCATCCAGAACTATTTTAGCAAGAGCTATATATAGAAATCTCAGTTTAATAGAGAGGATTATGATTGGAGCTCTGATCTTATGTTGCTCACATTTCAAAAATGAATGTCAAGAAATTCACCTCAAGAGTAGTGTGAAGCAAGGCTAAAGAGGGTAAATCTAGACATTCATTTTAAGAACATAAAACTACTTATGACCAGAGAGACATAATCATAATGTTTTGTAGTACATTTTACTGTTAGTTATAGTAACAGATACAGAGAGAAGAAAAAAGTATAGCAGAGTGAAACGTTTATAGCTCTGAATGCTATAACGTGCTTTAGTGCTGCAGCACAAGTCTTTGCAGTACATGACGCTTCAGTTGCTTCAACATACTACAAGGCAGAATAAAAAAAAATGACAGGTGTGGGAGTGTTTTATATCTCTGACAGCTGTTAAACAGTTAAAGCTGCTTCACAGAAAACAGCAAGAAAGGAACTGTACCTGCCCCAGTTACAGTTTTAAAATGGTAGTACACTTTGCACTACCACCCAAAAAAGAAGTGTGGCAGCACAAAATTCATTACAGCTTTTAAAGTTTTTGAGTTTCCTTCTGCTGTTCTGTGGTGGCTACTATTTACGCTGTAATGTAAGACTAAAGCATGACAGTGAAGGAATGTGCTTTGGAGACTTTTTAAACACCTTCCTTAAATCAGAAATGTTCTTAACAAGTTTGTTTGTCTTTTTCCCAAATTTGGAAAATGATCACTGCTGCAAATATTTTATTTTATATGGCAAGCTGTTAGTGCCATTTTCTCTAACTGTCTTACCAGTGTCATTTTCAACATGGAGGAAAGGCTAATTACTGAGGTGACATTGAAAGATTAAAGTAGACCAGGAAATGCTAGCGCCACTGGCCTGGAAAGTTGCAGCCATGACTACACAGCAGTTAACCCAAGTTTATGTGATGGCTTGGATACATGTAGAAGTTAGCATGAGGAAAAGAAATAATGATGATGTATTCCCGCTCACCTCTTTTATTTTGGGGGGGGGGTAATGGGCTGGCATGGTTATGCCAGTTCCCATAGACCACAATGAACACAGGAGCTCAGATCAAAGATGAGCTAGGCATGAATACAGGATAGGTATCATCACTCAAAGAGAATGCCAGCATGCAAGAAGGATAAGGCCTCCACATTCATACACATCAGCCAAAGGCTTGTCACAATGGGATGACTTCTGCCCAGCCATGGCAATCCTCTGTTTGTTCCCAGAATAAATTGTAGCCTTGTACTTCTGTCATAGTCAGAACTGTGCCAATTGTGAGTTAGAGATAGGATTTGTCAAAGATAATGGTAGGCCAAAGAGTTAGGATGCAGCTATAGGCTGTGAAAGTACACTGATGACAGTGATGGCTGTTCTTGATTACAAAAGCCAAGCTACCAGCAGAATTAATACCATGCCTAATGGTATGAAGCACTGTACATGACAAATAAAAGTACAGCATTCATTTATGACTCACTCACCCTTTCTACTAAAATAACTCAGATTGTGCGTCCTTGCTAACCTGGCATGCATTTTTTTGCTTCTCATAATACCTTCAAGATCGAACAAGGAGTGTATAACACACCACTATGGCCTTTTACTGTAATAAACTGCATGCCAGTGATCAGTTTTGGTCTATTTACTCTTCTATAAATATATAACATTACAATAAAGCCCACCAGTACCTTCTGCAAAATCTTGTGATACTGCTGTTCTCACAGGCG
Organism: Protopterus annectens; assembly: GCF_019279795.1. NCBI lineage: Eukaryota > Metazoa > Chordata > Ceratodontiformes > Protopteridae > Protopterus > Protopterus annectens. Next base: position 1,203,142,870 of record NC_056728.1, read on the forward strand.
CTCAAACAGTATCAATAATTACCAGTGGTTTCTGTCTCAATTTGGTCAGCATTATTCAATTTAAACTACAAACTGGAGAGCTATTCCATGCCGACAGTAGTGAATTCATAAGTCTACCACCCCAACTTAAAACTGAGAGTTGAGAGGCAGCTAGCCCAGCAACACACTTGAAAAGTTTTATTTTTTCCCCTTTATATTGGGAAACACTACTAAATGAGCTCCACCCCTTTCTATATGGGCTGGCGCTAAGTGTATTGCCATTTTTTTTATAAGATAACAGCAACTTGATCAGATAAACTGACTCTTGTTTAGAATGTTATTAAAATTCAACACTCCAGATTTATTTTTTTGTGGCCACTGCCCTTCAAGTTAGAGGTTTACACCAGAAGCATAGCTATGTTGGGAAGAAAAGGGGTAGCTACCTCCGGTGCAAGGTGTTTAGTGGGTGCCAGTATTCCATTTGTGGTCTAAAATGAATCAGTACTTTATTACTCTGTCTGTGACATAAAAAAGTTTCACACACACACACACACACACACACACACACACACACACACACACACACACACACACATGCACACACATACATATTTTAATTTTAAAGTGCAGTAAGCACACACTTTAAAATTAAAGAGCTACCCTCATCTGAACTAAAGCACTTTAGTACTGCATATAAAATTAAAGAACTTCCCTCATTTGAACTGAAGCACTTTAGTACTGTACATAAAATTAAAGAGCTTCCCCTCATCTGAACTGAAGCACTTTAGTACTGCATATATGGCATAACCTATAGAAAACCACTCGTTACAAATGCAGCAAGCAGTTTGCTACATTTTAAGAGCTTTTTTCTTTTTCTTGTTTTATTGCTTCTCACATTAAAGTTGAGTAATATAGATTGGAAAGAGTGGATGTGGCTTGCTCTTTACATTAGAAGTGTCACTTTGGGGAACAGAGTTTTTTTTTTTTTGTTTTGTTTTGCTCCTCGCCTTAAAGTTGAGGATGGAAGCATCAAATCTGAGGTGGTTCTGGGTGCCATAATATCTAGTTACAAGTCTGGTTCCTTTCACTTAGCTGTTTGCAGCAAGCAAGCTGTGCCACATGAAGTAACAACTAGCTTGGCAACAAACTGGAACAAGGCATCAGCAAATGTACAGAGCTATGAAAACACTGGTAGCGATAACTGTTGGGGCGTATTGTACAATCTTAAATTAATAGTTACATGGGCTTCTTTTCTACTGTAAAGTTAAACAAAACTTCATAGAGAGTAATATTTGGAATCAGTTAAAAAGTTAAGAAAACATGTTTTAAATATGCCACAGTTCAGAAAGGCATATATACTGAATTATCACAGAGATATTTTTTACAGAAGTTATAAATTCATCAGTCTGTTTCATTGTGAGTCATGTATAATTAATTGGGGTACTACAATGTTTTAGTGGATGTGAATTAATTGATGTAATATGTCAAATCATTTACTCACTTTTTTCTGTGTTTTTCATGCCTTGGGAAGCTAAAAGGAAAAGAAGTTGTTTGGATCTGTTAGCAGAAAATAAAATTATTTTGGCTTATTATGCATGACTATCTAATGTTCAATTTTTATATCAATGCAAACTTTTCTTTGTCACCTAGACAAGGGTTCTAGATGAACTAATCTATTTCCCCATGTTGCAGCAAATGGTGCTAGGAGATATGTCCCCACAGTGCACTATTTTCTGTTTACCTTGCACATGTCTGGTATTGCACAAAATGAAATCTGGGATCAGTTCAACTCAGGAAAAAAGGTGCAATATTTCTGCAGTTATCTTTGTGCAAATAAGCTGCATTATTATGGTTTAGTAAAATAGTATTGCAGCAGACATAGATTTAATGATATTTTAATTTTCAGCAAACATTTATTATACTATCAAATCAGGAGCTGCTACACAGCCATGTGTTTAATTCATTACATCCGAGTGATGCCTCAAAGTGCATCTGAAGTTAACTCCTACTGATGCCTCTAGGCGTCAAATATTGATTGTAATACAAGTACTAGCAAGAAGTGGAAGGGTAAATCAAGAATCAGACACTAAATTTTAAATGATGTACGTGCTTTCATCCAAACTTATTAAAACTAACTTAATCAGACAACAAGAGCAAAGTAAGGAACACAGTTTAAATAGCCCTCCATTAAATCATGTGACCCAAAAGGAAATTACATCACTTAAACAATTCTTTAGAAACACCACCATCTTATGGTCCAAAGACTGAACTACAACTAAGTAAACAACCGATTCATAAAAGTGCCTGGCTAATATATAATATGATAGAACAGAATACACATTAAATTAAAATACAGCCATAAATCCATCACATGTAAACATTTAAAATCAAAAATGTCATCTATCCAGTGCCTTCAAGTTTAAATAAGCACTGTATTGAGCATGTATCTTTCAACCCAGGAAAGCTAAACGCATCGAACTTGCCACTTAAGTTCATAGCATTCCAGTTTGAGTCCAAGGGCCCCCTCTTTCATCAGACAAAACTTGCTCAATTATTTTGAATTTAAAATGATGCTCTGGGAAGGTCATAATATGTTTGGCTAGGCCATTATGAACATGCAATTTATTAATACTATAAATATGCTCATATAGTCATTCTCTAAATTTGCGTTCTCTTTTACCTGTATAAAAACTATCACTGAACAAGCACTTAGCCTGCTAAACAACGCCTTTAGAATTACAGTTAAACATACCCTTGATCTCATAATTGGTATTAGAGACTGTAAAATTATTGCCAGTATCAACATATTTACAATAAGGGCAATATTTGCACTTATACATTTTAGGGCATTTAGTAAAGGAATTTTTTAGAAACAAATACATTTTTAAAATTGGTACATTTCTTAAGAACAACACTAGGATGATCACCCAGTTTCTGTTTTAAATTAAAATCATCCAACAATAGGTTCCAATTTTTATGTAAAATTTCCTTAGGGTAAATAGCATCAATACTAAAAGGGGTAATGAAACTCAACCTAGAGTCAGTTGTCGATAAATTACTCTCTTGAAGGCTATGGTCACCAAACCTTCCAAGGCTTTCCAGCCAGCCCTCATGGTTTAAAAGTGGTTTAAAGAACCCAGGAGATTTCTTACTTTGTACTTTGTTAATTAATTGATCCAGTAAAATAGATGGATACCCTCATTTAAGAAACATATCCCTTAAATTGTCGCACTCATTGAAAAAGTCTTGTTCTAAACAGACCATCCTAGTCACTCTGACCAATCTTTTTCATAGTTGTCTGATATGAGTGGGCACTGCATTGAATAACTGGCTTAATTAATCCCGAATATAAAGGGACAATGATCATTTTAAATTTGGATGACATTCTTTGGCAATTAACAGCATAACACAGAAAGACTTTTGATTAATGTCAGCAAGTTTTGACCACTGCTGTTCAAAACATGAAAAAACATGTATGCCAGGCATAGATCTCCCCTCAAAAGCCTGGAGGAGACAGAATACAGGGATAGGGCCTTGCGGCGGTCTGCATAGGACATATTACTTATGCCCTGTATTCTTTTAGTGAGAAACCTCTGTGGGCATTTCAATTGTTGGATATGCCTGGTTAGGGCAATTTACTCAATGATAGGTCTGATAAATGCTGAATACAGTGGAACAATAACTTTCTTGGACTTAGATGCCATACCTTTGTTTATAAGTTGTGCAACACAGAATGATTTCCTCATCACTGTAGACATGTGATGATCAAAGGCTGGATTACTATCTATGTGTGTCCCTAAGTCCCTGACTACTGGGTCACCTCAAAGGGTGTGTTGTCAATATTATTGTTACCAGGAATGGATGACTTCCCAAAGGATATTATGCATTTCTTGGCATTTAATTTTTGTCCTTGACTCTGACACCAGTTGTTTGTGTGTATCAGCCCCTCCTGGAGAACATTTCCGTCTGTTTCAGATTCAATGACCGCTCCTAATTTGCAATCATCTGCAAATTTAGTCAACCAGAGACCACTGACATTGGTCTTGACTTCTGAGAAGTAAGTGACAAAAAGGAGTGGTCCAAGGACTGATCCCTGAGGGACTCCATTTGTGACTGGCCTCTTTGTAGAGGTAGACTCCCCAATTCTAACCTCCTGGGTCCTGTCTGTGATCCAGTTGGCTATCCACCTGGTGACATATGGGTTTAGACATAACCTCTTGAGTTTGTCAACAATGCCCAAGATTTACTTCTGGACAAAATCTCTAGTAATCAAACACTGAAGCTGAGGGGCATATTTATGCCTAAAATATGAAACCCCCAAACTCTAAATCCTCTCAATTTCTGCTTTACTGCTGTTTTTATTTTGGTTTTTAAAACTCTTATAGTTCATGTCTTATGACCACACTTACTTTCCTTTCAATAAACCTTTTTTCTTCATATATATGATTCAAAGATCTTATATTTTTATACTTATTTTAATAAAAATCACCCTTAAATTTTTCCTTTTCTATAAACATTAAAATTTTATTAACATAAATGTATACTGTTGAACATACAATGTATATTGTCGAACAAACATATATCTGTTTGTGTGTGTGTGTGTGTGTGTGTGTGTGTGTGTGTGTGTGTGTGTGTGTGTGTTTGTCTGTGTGTGTGTCTGTGTCTGTGTGTGCATTTATGTATATTAGCTTCTCTTTTTGTCAGAACTAGTAGGCTGTACGTTCACAGAGTACCTTCTTAATCCCAACTCACCACCCATCCACAGCAAGCAGACTCTAAGAAATTCATGACGGGGTTAACCTTTCTGGGATGGAATCAGTGGGTCTTACTACAGTGATATTGAGTCTCCTGTGGCAGCCATCTGAGCCTAGAAAGCTATCACAGCTTCTTGTGGAGACTTAGCTTGATAGATCTGAACCTACCCCCCACCCACATGTACTGGCATCATTTAAGCAGGCTGGGACAGCCATGAGGAAAGGTCATGTGACTGTCTCCTCTCTGGGTCCTGGGTTGGTGGTACCTTGTGGGACTGCCTACACACCCAGCCCCGCAGTTCTTTCCAAGCCTTATTTTTGGCAAATCCTTCTAGAATACTTGTTTTTCAGTAAGTAGCTAAATTTCTACTGTATATGTTTATGACTGATAGATTTTTTTCTGGGATATTCATGCTCTCTCCATCTGAGGGTTAATTTAACTTGTGCATTTCTTTACTTACACAAATCAGTAAAGTCTCTGTACAATGTGAGTTTACTACACTCCACGATGACATCATGCATTACTGCAACTTTGGTTTGCGCTACATGGGTGAAAAGAACTATACTGTATGTATTAGTTCACTTCTGCCTTTAACAGTCAATAAGTAAGTAAAAAGTAGTTGTGCCACTTCAACTAAAACAAAAGGATTCCTAAATGTTATTTCTATAGAACTGAAGTGATTGCAGTATTCATCTACCAGCTTACTTAAATACAAAATATACTAATAAACATATTTCCTGTAGGTTGTACTGACATAGCAGTTACAAAATGGGACAGTATGGTTTCATGCTATGAAGGTTAACAGCACAGATGTGTGGAGAAGTGCTATTGTAAATAAATTACTTCATTATTAAGTAATTTAAAGGGTTCTGGAAGTATCTAAAAAGTAACTAAATGAAAAAGATTGTGCTGCTTTTCATCTTTGTATAAAGTAAAATGTCAGTTGTGTATGAAAGCTATGAGTTTCATTTCTCAAGTTGCTAGCCTCTGTGTACGCCATAATCATTTCAGTCAAGAGATGCACACATGAAACACTTTGTGTGTGTGAGCCAGTCATATTGCTCATGTCAAAATTATATGAGTTTACTTTGCATAGTAATACTCTGTACTGCTAAAGACACTGTAAGTACTTTAACAAACTTAAGTAGTACAAATCACTGCTGTCAGCAGATCTGTGCAGCATTATTAGTAGGTCTTTTGTTACTGAACACCATACAGGCTACAGAAACAAATGCATCATAATAGGGACTGTCAGTGTGGTATAATTATGAAATGACATCCTATGCCTTTAATAAATGAGATGTCAGGAAAGTCTAAGGTTTCAATAAGCTGCTCGTTTACTCTGTCATTAAGATACTTCTGCAGCAATTGCCTTGTAACTGTTAAGTGAGTACAGCAGACTTTTGCACAAAGAAAATGTTAAGCCTCTGTTTACTTTCAGGTAAACTCCGCAGTCAGAAAGTGCATCATCTATTATTATTAAACAATGTGACACCTACTGCGCACTTGCATTTATGCCAAGTTAAAGTATGAAATTTCATTTCAGAAGCTTTATACTTGTAGTTTGCATACGTTAAAAATAACAGACAAATTCATGTGGATGTCAAAGTCACTCCATACAGTGACCAAATAGCTAGATTGTGACGTGACTTGATCTCATCACTAGCCAACTGTAGCTACCAATCATTATGCTCAGCAACTAGGCCATAGTAAACTTCAGGGTGTTCTATTATTTATGTTACGTTATGTAAATATATGCGCACAATAATGAAAGTGTTATCTTCCACTTTCATTTCTGGATTATGGTGAAGCTTCACCTAGCCAGTTATGCCCATTTTTTCAACACTTTGAATAATACCAGCATTTAAAACACTGGTGATTTAACAAACCACTCAAACTTGAATGCTCTAGTAGCATTCTTCAGTAACTCTTGTATTAAACAAACATATGTTATCAGACACTTGGCAAATGAGAACTGATGCATCATCAGTCTGGGATACTTCAATTTACCACTTAGCCGTGCACAGAGTATTGACACCAGTGTATCTTCCTTTAGGCACATGGCAAGATTTTTATGATTCTAATAAGAAAAGGTTTATTCAGCTATAGAACAAGAAGTAAGACAATAATTTGAACAATGGTGATATGAACTAAAGCATTTAAAAGCTATAAAAAAGATATCTCATATGTCTCTGATTTTGCAAAATGTCTTGTGATTTTGCTTCATATTTTTGTGCTGTTCCTTATTAAATGCTTGATTTTTATGGTAACACCTGTTGCATATACAGTGGTCTGTTCCTAAGAAAATTCTTTGCTCTCCCAATTCAATGCCTCCTTCATCTTGTGCGAGTTATCCTCAAAGAATAAATCCTCAGTGGGAGAAGCAGAAGCAAAGGTATCATTTGAGTCAAAGTCAGGGAAAGATTAAAGGGGGAGGTGTTCAGCATAAGACAAATCTTCCTCATCTTCAGAGTCTGAGGAATTGGATTCCTTCTGAAGAGAAACATCCCTCATTCTTTTATCAGCAGAAGCTTCACAGGCAGATATCAGTGGCTTCCTGGATTACATAAAGGCCATGAACTCCTGAGCAGTTGGCATAATGGTTAAGGTCTTCGCCTGTCATGCACAGGGTTCGATCCTGACTTCTGACCAATGCCTGTTTTTTGAGTTTGCACTTTATCCCTGTGTCTCTGTGGGTTTTTTCCCACATCCAAAAAACATGCTGAGTGTTTCCATCTCAAACTCACCAGTGAATGGAGCTGTGGGTAGCAGCACAGACTCTACATAGTGCCCTATAGGGGAAGAGATATACAGACCAACTGCTTTGGGCATCTGATGTGGTGTATAGTATACTCAAGATAGAAAGATCACAGACTGTGCGCCGTGGCATGGCTAGCTATTCAATGGTGTAAAATATGGCTCTTGGTGATTCGGTCATGTTGACTAATGTTTCCAAAATGGGCATGGATAGTTACCGGTGATAAGTGGGTTGAGGACCCGGCCTACTCTGACCTATGTCAAGGACCCTTGCTAATGGTGGGAGGGGTATATGTGCCCTTACTGGCCAGTGTGTGACTGCCATAAAGCCCAGCAACCCTGGGTCAATAGGCTACTGGCCATCCGGTGTCTAGTTATCCAGCCTGGGTTACCTGGGATAGCTCTGTTGAACGAAAGCTGGATGTAAAACCAACCAGCCTGCCAGACATGAATTGAGAATTGCTACACTTAATGTAGGTTCACTGACAGGACGCAGCTTGGAAGCAGATGACATGATGATATGGAGGAGGCTGGACATCCTATGTATCCAAGAGATGAGATGGAAGGGCAATGCAGCAAAGCCCCTTGGCTTGGAATCCAGACTCTGCTACTCAAGAGGGGACAGGCTAGAAATGGTGTGGGAATTGTGGTGAGAGAGAGGCTTCAAAAGGCAGTGAGGAATATCATCAGAATTAATGACAGACTCATAGCAATCAGACTCCAGTGTACTGACAGGGCAGTATTCATAATCTCAGCCTATGCCTCACAGCAGGGTTGTGATAGTGAGGAAGAGAGTGCATTCAGACAGCAGTTGCAGGACCTACTAGATAAAGCAGGACAACATGAACAGGTGTTGATAATGGGTGACTTGAATGCACATATTGGGACACAGAAAACAGGATATGAGGACTGCCTGGGTCCACATGGGTGGGGCAACAGGATTAAAGAAGAAGAAGCCATTCTAGACTTCTGTCTGAAAAATGCCTTGAAAGTAGCCAACACATGGTTCAGAAAGAGAGCCAGCAACAAGGTCACATACAACAGTAGCCAACATGCAACTCAGGTAGACTTCCTCCTAGTAAGGAAAAGGCACTGGTGTAGAATCCATTATTGCAAAGTCATCCCCACTGAAATAGTTGACCCACAGCATAAACCACTAGTTGCCACAATCAGCTGCAAGCTGTAGTCAAAGAATGCTCTAAGGTCAACAGGGACCAGGCTAAAGACCTGGAAGTTGACTGGAAAGAACGAGTTCAAGGAATTACTCAAGGCTCTAGCAGCATAAGAAGAGGAAGAAATAGGTGGAGTTGAACAAGAATGACAGCACCTGAAAACAGCATGTGTAAGGACTACAAAACAGGTATGTGGCAGAGCCAGGTATGGAAATAAGGTGCATAAGGAAAGCTGGTGGTGGAATGCAGATGTCCAGGAAGTCATCAATAGAAAGAAGGAGTGCAGGAAGAAGTGGGAGATAGAAAAGACTGACTAGGCTAGGAAGGACAACTGTTTGGCTAACAAAGAAGCTAAAAAATAAGTTGCAATAGCAAAGAATAGGGCATCGGAGGCACTGTACCAACTTCTGGAAAGTGACTCAGTAAGGGGCACAAAGAAACTATATCAGGCTGGAAGGCAAAGACACCAAGATAAAGAAGATAATCAGACACCCTTCATAAGGGATGCCAGCAACAACCTGCTCACCAGTCCACAGGACATCAAAGGCAGATGGAATGAGGATTTCTGGCAGCTTCTGAATGAAGAAAAATTCACAGAAGCTGTACTGCCCCAGAAACAGACTACAATGAGAGAAGTAGAAGAGGAGCCCAGCCTAGAAGAAGTAAGAACAGCACTAAGGAAGATGAAGTCAGGGAAAGCAGCAGGCTCAGATGAGGTCACTACAGATATGATAAAGATGCTGGGTGAGATAGGGGAGAAATGGCTCCTGAGGGTACTAATAGCAGTGTGGAGAGAAAGACATACCCCAGATGACTGAAAAATAAGCATACTCATGCCAGTGTACAAGAAGAAAGGTGACATCCACAACTGTGGGCAGTACAGAGGCATCAAACTCCTATCACATTGCATGAAAGTTCTGGAGAGGGTGATTGATAAACGGATATGCATAGCAGAATGTAAGATGAGAGATGAGCAGTTCAAATTCAGATCAGGATGCAGCACAACTGACTGGAAGTTTGCAGTCAGACAGATAGTTGAGAAGAAGCTAGAGATGAGAAGCGAGTCCTACTGGGCATTCCTAGACTTGGAGAAAGCATATGACGAGGTCCTAAGAAAGCTGATCTGGGCAGTACTGCAGTGGTTTGAAGTTCCAGATACATTATTGGAATAGTGCAGGCTATGTGCAAGGACCCAATGACTCGAGTACGAACAGTGTTCGGCCTCACAGTGGGGTTACCAGTGGGAGTGGGTGTGCAGCAGGGTTCAGCTCTGAGCCCACTGCTGTTCATATTGGTGATGGACTGCATTAGCAAACAGATCGAAGGGGACAGATTAACCAAAGTTGCTGTATGCAGACGATGTGGCATTACAGACTGACTCTGAGGTAGAACTTCAGCAATGGACAGGAGAATGGAATGCAAAACTAAAGGCACATGGGATGACACTAAGCACAGATAAGATGGTGGTAATGGCAGCAGACTGGGGAAATCAGAAGAATCTGAGAACAGAGATAGAAGGGAAGATAGTGGAATAAGTAAACAGTTCAGGTATCTTGGAAGGGTGGGTAAGGAGAAGAGAAGTCTGAATGAAGAGGTCAAAGCTAGAATCAAAGAGGTTGCAGCCAACTGGCATAGAGTATCAGGTGTAGTCTATGACAGAAGAATGCCAAAGAAGCTGAAAAGTAAGGTGTAGAAGACAGTGGTGTCACCAGTACTACTGTATGGAATAGAAACCTGGGCAGTAAAGGCAGAACAGTTGAAGAAGCTAGAGGTGATGGAAATTAAGTGCCTGAAAAGGGTGGTAAGATGCAAACTGTGAGACAGATGAAGAAATGAGGACATAAAAGCAGAAGCCAAAGTAGCTCCAATTGCAGAAAAGATCAAAGAGAACAGATTATGGTGGTTTGGACACATGCAGAAAAGCAGGAGACAATCTGGTGAGGAAGATTTGGGACAGACAGGAAGAAGGTAAGAGGAAGTGAGGACATCCACCAAAGAGGTAGATGAACTGTGTGAAAGAAGATCTGAGACAGTCAGGCATGAATGTTGAAGAAGGCAGGAGTGTGGCACTGAATTGAGAGAGTTAGTGACAGTTAACATGATACCCCGACTCCATGTATAGAAAAAAATGGGAAAAGGGGGGCTGATGATGATGACGATAGATTAACTCCTGAGCTATCTTAAGCAGGTCCTGTGCTACCACCTGGGCTGAAGTGGCTGAAAATTGAGACTTACACTGGAGCAAGAGATCACGCACAACTCCCAAAGAAGTAAATCTATCTCCCTCAGTAACCAACACGTAAATATTTGAAGTTGCAGGCTGTGGAGCAGCTTCACACCCAACCGATATTAATGTTGAGATAGTAATAACTTTATGGATTCCTGCCATAGCAGCCTCCCAAGGGTTCATGCCAGAGGGCATGGGCCCAGTGGTTATCAGACCAGGAGTCTGCAAAGGCACCTCGCTTGAGTCATCAGCCAACCTGACAGTGGACGCAGAAAGTTCCCCTTCGTGTGCAGAGTTCTTCTGCTTCACTTTCTTATCTTTGCATTTATTGGACAAGAAACCAGCCAAAGCCAAGGCATGAGAAGCAGATGGAGCTGGGAAAGAAGACTTCATGTAGGCTGTAAGAATTTCAGCCCCATGATTAAGAGTTTTAGAATGAAATAAAGCACAATACTGACAGTTAGAAACATGTTGAGTGGCCAAAAAAAAACAAAGAAAAGGAATGGAAATCTTTATGCGAGATTTGCTTCCCACACTTCAAGAAGACACTTTTCCCCAGTGGGTTACTTATCTGAAAGCAAGCTGAAGGAAACTTTGGAGAAAAATGAGTCGACTGACAGATTGTGAGCATTAGATAAAACTGAGTAGTGCACCAGACTGCATAGCTAGAATGAATTTAGGATGGCATCAGTGGATGCCCCTCTTATACCCTAAAGTCCAGACACCTGTCCTTGGATGTCTGGCTTCTAAGAATGATGTAAAGACTCTGGGAATCAGGATGGTTGTGAACTTCTGCAACGGCGTGATAGGAAGACCCAAGAATCAGTACTGTGACACTGACTGTGAAGAACATTGAATGATGCCAGCAGTGAGCAGTATGTAAGTGTGGTTTGTTGTATATAACCAGCAGGTATCCTTAAAAATCAAGAAAAATAAGGATAGAGTATTGCAAGAAGTGTGAGGCCAATCCATATACAAATAGAAGTGATGTGAGGTGAAAATTTGAATGGTAACAATATAAATAAGAATATATAGAGGATTTAATGTGTAAAAAGTAGACATTTAAGAAATGTTTGATGGGCAGGTTGAAAGGTGGTTACGTTTAAAGAAAATAATACTTTTAGGAAATAAAGATGTGTCAGGAATTTATAAGATAAGATGCAACCACACAATGTTTAAAACATGAAGGTGGATTATTTAGCAAGTGTGGTATGGTAGTCAAGGCATCCACAGAAAAGCAAAGGGGAAGTAAGGATCAATTCTGCTCCCAATAAAATGCAGTGGTAAAGGAAGGTCCTCCATTCTCACATTAGAGGATTATCTGTAATTTGGAGTCTTCAAGGGTAAATAAACATAGGCAGTTCTTAAGGATCTCTTAAAATACTGGAGCAGCAAGTTCCCAGCCTTTGGCTACAGAGGGATAAAGATCTTGCTAAGACTCAGACAGCCCATTTTTGATTAGTGAAACGAGCTCTGAAGAGTGTGTGTGTGGTGGGGAGGGGGGTAACAGGCTGATGCCAGCTCAACCATCCTAGGACAAAGAGGTGGTTCAGTTCACCACAAAATCACATTGCAGCAATGCAGGTGTACAGTTATTGAAAAGAGGCTAATAAGCCCACCTGCATAATGGCACACTGCATAGGCAAAGGATAATTACATGTGTGATAGTCTGTATGCATGTGCCCTCAAGTGAGCAGTGAGAGTGGATTCTGCAAGCTGTCAGTAGGTTGGAGTAAGTTTATGGAGGAACAGGGCTAAAGAGCCTCTCTGAACAGGGAAATAGTGGGACACAGGGCTCTCACCCGGTCATGGGAGTCTGGGTGTCTCACTGAAGGAGGAATGAAAGAGTCAGATGGATACAGGAAAGGGAGCCACTCGGGAATCCTATAGATTAAAAACACTGAGATGGAAAAATGTTCTTCCAATACTCATATGGTTTGAGTTTTTTCACACCCCTCTCAGAGGTACCTTAAATCTCTTTGCAAATGACTACAGGAGATAAAGCAATGCTGTACTTCATTATGTTGCACTTCAAGGCTACCAAATAAAATGGCAGTGTGAACAAAACAACCACAGGTAGATAAATTGGGTGACTTTTCAATCTCCATTAAATGGAACGTGTATACAGCCTCCACTGTGGCAAGTAGCACTTACAGCTGCATTCTGAAACTCTGGTGACAGTAAAACAGACTAATAGTGGTTGGCTTCAGCCATGCCTTACAAACATTATCCCAGTTCAAGAAAATGATTTGAACTGTAATAAAATTGTATGCTTTCTCAAAAAATACAGTGATTACTGAGACCAAGGCTGAATTTATATCTGTCTATTTATCTGTCTCTATCTGTCTTTCCCCAAAGGAAAATCTTTACCGTAGAACAAGGCATAGCTATGGAATAAGCTATCTGAAACCTACAAACAAGCTTTCATTTTTGATTCCACAATTAGTATGTTCACAGCTGTGAGAAACAGAAGTACACCTGCTGACATTTTTACTCTGAGACAAGTAACTGCTAATAAGCAATTGCATTTATGTAATGCCTTTAATGTACTCCTACACAGCTATGCATTTGCCATCAATGTGATCTAACAGCTGCACTTAGAATATTTCACTTGACAAATAATTAAAATAATTAAAATAATGAAATATGGCAATGTGACCTTTTATTGCTTACACACACACACACACACACACACACACACACACACACATATATATATATATATATATATATATATATATATATATATATATATATATGGATTTACCTCAGTTTGTCGAAATCTCACTTCACTGACTCTCAGTTCATCGACATTCAAAATATCGTAATTGCACTTCATCGAAGATTTTCCCACATTACGTAACCAGTTACCCAAAAAGAAACAAAACCTATACCGCCCCATCCCTAACCCACCCAGGAGGGGGCTATGCCCCCCACACCTCCAATGTGGGAGGGCTGCAGCTCCCCACCCCCTAACTAAATATACCAACTTTGAGATCACACTACAGTTGGGAAAAGGGCAAAGTGCACCATCTTGCATAACAAGTTACCTACTATGGGAAAATGTTCCTTGTTCCACTGCTTCGATGAAGTGCGATTTCAATATTTTGAGTGGCGATGAGCGGAGATTCAATGAAGCGGGATTTCAACAAAGTCAGGCACACCCATATCTATATATATATATAAGAATCATTTTGTAAAGACTATAAAGGATTATGAATCAGAAACAGTCTAGTTGGTTCTCCATTATAGTGTGTGTGTGTGTGTGTATATGTGTATATATATATATATATATATATATATATATATATATATATATATATATATATATATATATATACAGGTCTATGTCAGGTAAGTGAAATTTTGATTATCTGATAGGGACCCATATATAGATATGGGTCTACCTGAAAAGATTGAAGACCTAGATACTCGAATAACAAAACATAGAGACCATAACCGCAAAACTACAGCTCATTGAACCCTCACAATAATGAAGCCCAAAACATTGAACGGTAAACATTACCAAAAGTCCTGTCTGCACTTAAAGGAACAGTTTCCCTTGCAACTACAACTGACAGGAAATCTGTATCACACCCCTTCTAAATTATATATACAAACTCCAAGATCGCACTGCAGTAAGAAAAGGGTAAATTTCCCAATCCTCACTGTACCAAGATCTATATTTAAAACCATTGATACAGATTTCCTGTAAGTTGTATTTAAAGGGAGAATGGTTCCTTTAAGCGCAGACCGGTATTCTGGTAAAGTTTACCATTCGATGTTCCGAGTTTCTTTATTGTGAGGGTTTGATGAACTGGAGTTTCGTGGTTATGGTCTTGATGTTTACTTATTCGAGTATATGGGTCTTTGATCTTTTCAGGTAGACCCATATCTATATATTGGCCCCTATCAGATAATCAAAATTTCACTTACCTGAAACCCACTTAATTGAGATGAAAACACTGAACATTCAATTAAGCAAATATTCACATCACCAGATTTCTACAAAGGAAATGAAGACAGTTGGCCAACATGGGGAAATCTGCCCTTTTTCCAACTTTAGTGCAATCTTGGTGTTGGTATATTTAGTTAGGGGGGGTGTGGGGAGCACAGCACCCCACCTGGATGGGTTTGACATACTGTGGTGTGTTTGTTAGTTGAATGTATATGTACAAATATATATATAACTATCTATCTATATATATATATATATATATATATATATATATATATATATATATTTATACTTACATTTATATATCTGCAAATCTATGTAATTATATATATATATATATATATATATATATATATATATATATATATATATATATATATATATATGGTTCCCCTTCACAAAGTCGAACGGCCACAACCTCGAAAGTCATATGGTCCAGACTATATGCTAAAAATTGTGGAAGCTTGACTCTATGAATGGGGAACAGCATACAGCACAGAATGGGAGATTTCCCTTTCTGCGCTGCAGTGTGATCTTGGAGTTGGAATAAATAAGTAGCTGGGGGTGTGAGGGGGTGCAGGGGGGCTTGCCCCATGCAGAAACACTTTGTTATGTATTTTGCAGCTTGCTGAAATGCACACAAAAAAATGTATGTTTTTTTCTTTAAAAGAATTTTGGTTGTTTCACATGAACTTCAGTCTAGCATGACCAAATATTATTATTATTTTAATACAGTTTTCTGCAAGTGATTCAACAGCTAATTAATCAACTGACACATTAATGTTAGGGAAGTTCCTATCTTATGTTTGACAGCTATCACAGATGTGTTTATTATTACATGGTAATAACAATGTGATATTTTCAGCGTTGTGCTTCATTACTGAAAAAGTTCTGCAAGGGGTGAAGTGCCCTTGTTGTGTGCCTACCAAAAGTGGCTTCTTTTCAAACCAAATTTGGGTAAATTCGGAAGTGAAAAAGAGCAATAATGAGGTCTTTTCTTGTTCAGCACTCTGAGACTCTTCTGTCCTGGGAATTGTGTTATAAAAATAACACATGAGGTTTACACTCAAAAACTGATTGGTAGAATGGTTGCGTCTATGTAGCTTTGGCCGGTTATATTCTAGGAAGCATTCCTTCCAGAGATACAAGCAAAACCATTTAGTTTATCTTGCACCTAGTTACTGGATTCCTGTAGAGGTCTCTGGTTCTTTCAGCAATTGCTATCAGCAGGATTTTTCTGTAAATCTGATTATACAACGTTAACAGGAGTACGTAAGCAATAATGCCCTCCAAGGTGTGTGTTAGTGTGTAATTAATGCCTGCCCAGGGGTGTTATGAGGCTTGATGCTGCAGGTGGAGGCCCTCTATACCCCTGGAAGGGCATTAATTATACATTAACACACTGCCTGGAGGGCATTATTGTTCTTAGAGAATGCCTTCTCCGTAAAATTGTGTTCTACTTATTTTTTTTAAGTACTATATTATTCTTTATATATATATTTTTGATGTAAAATAATTCCTCCATCTAATGTTTCAAGCTTTCTGTAGTATATGTTAATGGTGCTGGAGGATGCATTTTAAATAAAAAATATATAAAAAATAATATGGTACTTAAAAAACAATAAGTTAAGTAAACCACAACAATTTTAGAGAGAGCACATTCTCCCTCGTTCATACACAGTCTATTTCTGCTTTCACACACACACACATACACATACACAGTCTCTTCTGGTTTTGTACTAGCATTCACTCACACAAGCATAACTCTCAACCTCTTAGCACAAAAAATCTGACCAAAACCAAAAGTAATGGTGGGACAAAGCCCCAAGAACAGAGACAAATTTTAAATATTGCTCTTATAAACTTAGAAAGTTGCTAGAATAAAAAAGTCTTGTATTACAATGCATTTTCTGAAAGATATAAAGTTGAAACTCAAATGCCTGTCATTATTTAGTGAATTCACTCCTCACTGATTTGCTACAAGACTTCAGAAAATGACAAATTTTATGAGGATCAGACAAAAAATATGAGACACAAGTCTGTGTATTCTGCAAATATTTGGACAGTTGAGAGCTATGCACACGATCGCTTTTTTTCTCTCTCTCTCTCTCAATCTCACATACATGCACACACACACACACACACACACACACACACACACACACACACACACACACACACACACACACACACACACACACACACACACACACACACACACACACACACACACACACACACACACACACACACACATACACACACACACATACACACACACACAGTCTCCTTGGCTTTCATTCATGCATTCACTCACACAAGACCATTCTCACTCTCTCGATTTCTCACACACACACACACACACACACACACACACACACACACACACACACACACACACACACACACACACAGTCTCCTTGGCTTTCATTCATGCATTCACTCACACAAGACCATTCTCACTCTCTCGATTTCTCACACACACACACACACACACACACACACACACACACACGCGCGTGCGCACACATGCACACACACACACACACACACACACACACACACACACACACACATAGTCTCCTTGGCTTTCATTCATGCATTCACTCACACAAGACCATTCTCACTCTCATTTCTCACACACACACACACACACACACACACACACACACACGCACACACACACATACACACACACACACACACACAGTCTCCTTGGCTTTCATTCATGCATTCACTCACACAAGACCATTCTCACTCTCTCGATTTCTCACACACACACACACACACACACACACACACACACACACACACACACACACACACACACACACAGTCTCCTTGGCTTTCATTCATGCATTCACTCACACAAGACCATTCTCACTCTCTCAATTTCTAACACACACACACACACACACACACACACACACACACACACACACACACAATCTCCTCTGCTTTCGTACACGCATTCACTCACACAATACCACTCTCTCTCTCTGTCTCTCTCTCACACACAGTCTCTTCTGCTTTCATGCAGCTAGAAACATAAACAAAGTTATACACATACATACACACACATACACCTTTTTTCCCCTGCTTAGTGAGTGTAAAGTAATGACGGTGGACTCATTTTTCACCGGTATTATTTGTACATTAATAGCCTACTGGGGAATGTTCGTTTTCCGATCAGAGTGCTAATACAGTTTGCCCATTCTCTAAAAATATGTATTCCACTTTGTGTTTATGTGTATGTCTGTTTATGTTTTTCTCCTCCTCTTATCCCTACCTGTGATTTCTCAATCTCTATTTCCCTCATGCTTCCCCATAACAGTGCATCTGCCGATGAGGTAGGGTTGTCATGCTAATCATCTAAGATTGTTTCTGCACTGGCATTTTTCAAGTGTCTTTTTTTAGCCAATAAAAAGGAAGAAATTATATACTTTCCCTTCTATGCACAAGTGGCTATTTAAGCATTGTATCAAACATCAGTAACTACACCTGACAAAGGCTTACCACTAATTCAAAGACTCAAATAATTGCTAAACCTGTGTTGGTCCAAAAAAAAGATATTAAATCATATTTGTGTTATGGTATCTTTATGTTTTCACAAAATTGCACAGTCATAATTAAGGCAACACTAAGGAAAAAAAAAAAGACTGGAATAGAAAGAAAGAAAAAATGATTTATGAATTTACAGTTTTTTTCTACTGTTTAAAAATCTCAAGAAAATAAGCCATTTTTCTTCCTCTCAACAGTGACAGCTAGCTCTATACAAATGATTCCATGGGGACCCTCTGTTGTACACTAGTCTGGCTACACCTCCACTATGCCTATCCCCTCTTTTACTTTAATCCTAGACACACAGTATCCAGATAGATTATTTAATGCTTCCTTTATCACATTTTGTCTTCCCTTTTAGCTCCCCTTCATGCTTTTAACATAGCCTAACTGGCCAAGATTCCATTGCAATAAATTCAGAGGAAGTAGTTGCTAGCAGTTCCTAGACGTCACAAGGTTCTATATGCACTAAGGTGTATCTTAACTTTTTTTTATCACTTTTTATTCAAATGATGACCTGAACAGAAAATTTTGAGTAGGTAGAGAAATTCAGTCTCATTTTTTTTTCTTTCAAGGAAAAATATGTTGTGTCTAAAGCTTAATGCTCAAAGTCTTCAAAATAATAGTTCTTTGATAAGCTGAAAAGACAAATTCTTGCTAGGATATATAAATCTTGGGTCCACTTCTTAATTTCAAAAGATCAGAATCTCGAGATTCAAAATATCGAACCCAGAATCTTGAGGTTTTGAAAGCTTGAAATTAAGAAATAAAAAAAAAATGACAACTGATAATACCATGTTTTTGCAGGGGGCAAGCCTCCCTGCACCAACCACATCCCGTACAACTTAAATATACTAAGACTGCGATCTCTGTACAGTTTAGAGAATGGTAATGTACATTGCCGCATGGTGCAGAAAGAGAACATTACTGCTCTCTCCACTGTAGCACAATCTCAGAATTAATGTATTTAAGTTGCAGGGTGTGTGTGGGGTGCAGGGGGGCTTACCCTCCTGCAAAAATATGGTTTAAGCAGTTGTCACTTTTTATTTTTTTTTTATTTCATACTTTTGCGATTTCAGAACCTCGGGATTCTGGGTTCGATATTCTGAATCTTGAGAGTCTTATCTTTCGAAATTTAGAAGTGGACCCATAAATCTTATATGGGAATAGTGCCTTTCTACCCCCTCCAAGAAAGACAGCAAACGTCTGAGTACCCATATGGTGTTAGATTGGGATGAACATAAAAGTAAACATGGTAAGAGATATGTATTATAAAACTGGGGGTCTGGGAGAAGAAACCACATGGGTAAGACCCACAGGGAGACAAGTAATACATGTAGACTACTTGCAGTATATGCAGACTACGTACACAACATACAGGCTACATACGCAACATGCAGGTTACATATACAACATGTAGACTACTTATAGAACACTATTCAATGGAACACACACACAGATCCTGCTCAGACTGCCATGAATAACCAGTTTCTGAGTACAATGCTGATGTCTGATTGTGATGGAAAGTGAAAAACAAATATAGCCAGTTTGTTTGTTTATATATTGCAACCCATCCATCCCACTTACAGTCTTCCATCACAGACTGTCCACATACTCATCTTTTATAGCCAGTTTACTGAATGTGTGTCTCATGGATCTGACTGTGTTAAAATCAGACCCAGTTCATTATTTTACTTGGCTTCACACATATGTCCACTATCTCTGCTAAAACACAGTAATGACTGCATAATTTAAATAACAAGAACGTCAATCACTTTCATGCATAGACAACCCGGTACACAACAATTAAAACCAGAAATTATTCATAGTATATTCGTCGGACATCAGAATGGAATAAAATAAAAAATAACTGACCACACTGATTTTAACTTCCACCCACACTTACACACACACAAGCACATAGATGCGACTGTCAATTATTGCTAATTGTATGATCATGTCTGTAGGCTTTAGGTGTTTGACTGCAGTCAGATAAATGAATAAATAAATAAATACACAAGTAACTGCCAAGCAGCTCACTGCTGTCAAAATATAATGTAAGACATAATGCAATCAAATATCTCTCAACATCTATGCTCAGTCTTAGAAAGATGCTAGATTAACATGTTTTGCATTAGCCTGTTTATTCTGAAGGCTAAGTCTGAAATAAAACATGTCTATTACAATTTAATAATTGCAGCCCTCACTCATTTTCCAGAGTACCACATATATTACAAGAGAACATGAGGCAAAATGAGGAACAGTTGAGAGATTCTATATCCAAGGAGACCTCTCGGCCTCTTTGCTCTGGAATTCTGGATAAAGGCAACAATAACTGAGGCACAGAAAGACACAATCATACAGGA
This sequence comes from Protopterus annectens, assembly GCF_019279795.1. Classification (NCBI taxonomy): domain Eukaryota; kingdom Metazoa; phylum Chordata; order Ceratodontiformes; family Protopteridae; genus Protopterus; species Protopterus annectens. The sequence continues at coordinate 1,203,163,645 of NC_056728.1, forward strand.
GGTTTAGAGTATTACACAGTGAAAACTCAGGCATGATGTTTTTTTCTTTGCAGTTTTTAGTGAACGGTTTCTCTGTGTGACCTTTTTATCCTTTGGTTTGTGAACTTTGCATTAGCACAACATTTCACAATAGACATTTTCCTTTGTCATCTTAGCAAGAAATAGAGAATACAATTGCCTTTTGCTCAGAAGACTGGGATGGCTGTCCTTAAATGCTAGAGATGATACGTATAATTACAATGCATACATCTTTAACATCAAGCAGCCACGGTGATACGGCAGTAGCGTTGTTACCTCACAGCAAGAGGTTCTCCCGTTCAATTCTCGGCTGGGCTTGACAGTGCCTTCTGTGTGAAGTCTGCATGTTCTCCCCATGGTTGGGTAGCATTCAAAAGACATGCATGTGTAAATGGGCGTGCCTTCATTGAAGGTTGGGCGTCGAGCTGGCACCTTGGCATTTCGAAAAAATCTACTGCCAATCATTAGCGGACCGGAGTTCCACTGTGGCAACCCCTTACCAGGAAAAGCCAAAAGACAAACAACAACATCTCTAACATCAAATTATACAACCTATTTACCATTTATTTCATTATTCTTCTAATCAATGACTGAGATTAACCATGATAAATTGTTTTATAATTCTTATGGAATAATTCTGAGCTGCTGAAAAAAATGTTAAGGGACCCTTCATTAGCAGAAAAAATCAAGGAAAAATGCATCCTCTGTTTTACAGCCGATGACCCCAAAAGCTTGTTTAAATTAGTAAGTACTGAAGTTAAAAATATTACAAAACCTCCCTTTGCTCAGCTCCTTTTCTTTCACTAAAAATGGGTGACAGTCCTCGGGCAGACCATATGGCTGCGTGGAGGATGAGGAGGAAGAGCAAGAAGATCAGAGAAAGTAACAAAGTCAGATAAAAGAATCAAATTTTAACTTATGATGATGTTTGAAACTCCTTTATTTCTAATGTGATGCTAAAAAAAGGCAGCCACTTACACACTCTTTCATATAAATGCTCTCAGCATGTGCTCATTTATTCCCAAACTTCCCTCACTTGCATATTCATATACTTATTCACAAAACTACATCCCTGTGATTCAAAAAGTGTTACCCCTCACAGGAAGCCCTAACACAGCTATTTTCCATTTGCAGTAGACCTTTCTTACTTATAAACAGCCTCAGCATAGTGATTCTAAGTGGGGTGCAGAATAATGCAGTTTTGCCGAATATCGCAGTGATTCTAAGCAGTGTGCAGAATGACAATAGCGGGCTGTCCTTTCATCTAACTGCAATGCTAATGTGGCATTTGTGGGAGTAGTATATGATAATAGCCCATCTGCTCTCCCCCAGAAATGCCAGTAGTAAGGTATTTTGGCAATCAAATGATTCAGAGACTTGCCTGGTTGTGTACGTTAACACACTGCCAGTTGCATTAACTAACATGGCCAAATGGCAGGAGGCAGGGGGTATTTAATGTATGTTGAGAGTGTGTCTGTCTGTGTGTGTGAATGTCTGTAATGCTTGAGAGAGAGTATGTGTGTGTGATGGGGGGGAGCTTCTATACCTATCAGCTCCCCTTGACTAATGAGCAGAGGCTGTACTACTGAAGGTAGGAAACTACACACCAGCTACATTCCTAAAATATTACTGCAGTTAACTTACAAAATTAACAGAACAGCAAACATTGCAATAGGAATTTTTAAATAAACTATAAGATGCATGAAACTCTAATGTCTGATATTGTTGTCAGTGACAAAGGGCAGGGCACATATAAGGGACAAAATAATTAACATTCTCTAAAATCAGGGAAAGATGAGAGTTATGGAAATATGTGAATGTGTGCATGTGTGTGTGTGTGCATGCTCATGTGCATTTTTGTGTGTGTGTGTGTGTGTGTGTGTGTGTGTGTGTGTGTGTGTTTCAGTTTGAATAGGAGTATGGGAAAGTGATTAGGGGGTTGTATGTACCAATGCAATGCATGGGTCATGAGCACTGATCACCACAACAAAGTGCTCATTAGCACTAGAGGTAATACTGCATGATTCAGAGATATGCAAATCAACAGATAATGAAGAATTTGTCCATTGCAGTTAATCTGTCTCTAAATCACAGTTTTCACAATTGTGTAAACTAGCCATTTTTGCCACAACACTTAATGCTCATGGTGGTCTTCTTTCTGAATCTGAGCCAGATACCACACGCACACATATTCATTCATAAAATGACTAAAGTAACTCACACATACTGAAAAGATGTAATAGTGTTTGTGTGTGTGGAAAAAAGGTGGACTGTGACAACTGTACCATAACATATTTAAGAACAACCATGGAACTGCAGTTAGCAAAAAAATGGTGTGCACGAGCATGTGCGTGTGTGTGTGTGTGTGTGTGTGTGTGTGTGTGTGTGTGTGTGTGTGTGTGTGTGTGTATGTGAGAGACTGCTTGAAAGGTGCTTGTGAGGGTGTGAAACATGAGACACTAACAAATGATGTCTTCAACCAATCTATCAAAAATAAAATACACATAAATCACATTTCTGTTTTAATTAATGACTGACACAAAACAGTTATTTTATCATTACTACTAAAACAAATAATTACAGTAAATACAATCTATAAAATAAAAGTGATGAAAAAGAAGTAATGAAAAGACGTGAAGGTATTTTTTCCTAAAAATACATTCATCCACAAATTGCAAAGAATGCAACACAAAGAAAGCTAAACAATAATAACAACACAGCATCATGGCTTATAATAATAATCATTAGTTAGGCTACGGATTGTTCAGTATTTATCAACACAAAAAAAAAATAAGATTTCTGCATAATGAGAGGAAAACTGTCTCTCCTGCAGTAGACAAGTGTATTCTCTCTCTCTGGCTGACTTCTTTATCTTGCTATAATCCCTAAATACTTATACCTTCTTCAATAGCCTATAAAATGTTGTATGAATATGCTGTAAGATGTATCACTATTAATTTTTGTAAAGCTGCCTCTGTTAGCATAGATGGATAAAGTCCTGACTATGACCCAGGTGACTTGCGTTCAATTACCAACCTCGCCACCTGTTGGAATTGGCAGAGATGAGTGGAGTAATAAAGTAACTTGGCAGGCTTTCCTCTCCTTGGGAGGAGGGTGTGTGGTCCATGTCTAGGGTTTACAGTCCCTGCAGACCAGTCTCTGATGGAGACAGCAGTCCATGCAAAATTGCTGGATTTGAAGTTGCAGGAAATTCACAAAGGGGTTATGTCACTTGTGTCCTCTCTGATGCCCACTGCATGCTAAACCCTGCAATTGCTAACTGGGTACCTAGGAGAGGTTAGAGATGGAAAACAGATCAAGGAAGGATGAATGGCCCATCAGGTTGTCACCTCTCAGAGAAAAATGAGGATACACAGCCAAGTGGATACGGAGACCTGATGGACATAGAAGAAGAACAAAACAACAAAAGTTAACAAAAAAAATAGTGCTGTAACTTCCACAAAGTAAGTTTGCCTCAGTTCAGTCATAGGAATGCAACTCTATCTGGACAACCTAGGAGATAAATTCATGTTATACATTCGGACTGTTACTGAGAGGATGTCATGGCCCATTTACTATAAATCTCTACATATTGGAGCACTGTATGATATCTCTCAACAGTTTGCATAAGTTATTGCCTGCCAGTACATTAGCTGCCTGCAAAACTTTAAAAGACCATTTTAATTCAGGTAACGCAGCACAAAATTTTAAGTTAATTAAATATACTGCATCACTGAATGACTTGTGTGTTGCTGCTTTGTGAATGTACAGTGTGCCCCCTCCACCTGCTTGCGTCATGGCTGAATAAGGTTTTTTATCAATTAGTCCACCATCTCTATGAATAAAAATATATTTAAGTAAATGTTGGGTCACATAAAGAGATTATTAAATGTATCTACCTTGTGGTATTGCTTCACCCAGAATTTCACTGAGAATAACATCAGAAATGGATTACAAATATACACATGACACAAGACATTTAATCCTTAATTGTAAATTATTTCAAAGCAGACCTCAAAGATTCATTTACTCTGATCTGCAATGTGTACAAATAACACAAGTAGTGTGGCAATACTTTTCATAATGCTGCTAAAGTCATGAAGAGTAGTGGTGACACTTCGTCAGAGAGTAACAAAAATTCTACGTGCTTAATTCACCAACATATATTTTCACTCATTCATATCAAACAGCAGTTATTACTGACTTCAGACAATGCCTGGTATCTACAAATATGATAAAAAAGAGCTTCAGACAGGTGGTAGAAAAAGATAAACAAATAATTTTCCTTACCTCAGATTAAAACAAAAAAGAGCAGATAAGAGACATCTGGCAAAACAGTGAATTCTACGAGAGCAGAATGTGCATTATCTTATTGCAGTACTTAAAAGGTTACCTCCTTGTAATAATTTCAAGAAGACAGTAGATTTTTGTTAAGCTTTGAAACACCTCTGCTCCAAGAATGTGTCTAATTGGCAATTATTGGAAACACAAACTTTTTAAAATATATCACCTCCTGAATGTGGAACTAGGATACAAATTAATCCACGGACTCTGGCTGAATGACAGACATTCTTTTTTTGAGAAACAGCTAATGAAATATTTCCTTCCCTGAGGCCTGCAGAATCAGAATGAAGAACAGTGGCTGATTTTACAGTAACACCAAGGTCTGAAGAGAATTAGACTAGTTAGTTCGCAGCTGATGTTAATGGAAACCAATACGTTACATAACAAAGATACCCCTTTTTAATTTCTGTTCTTTTATTGTTCCCAGGATCTAAATAACTTTACCAGTCTGATGATTTTTTCCCAAAAAGATGTGAGTGCCTTGATGCATTTCTGAAAAAGAAATTAAAAAAGAACTTTGTTTCTTATTTTTTCTATTCTTTCTATCTCTCATTTACTGCCTCTCTGATGTATAGAAAGGGATGTTAGCAGAATATGTTCACAAAGAAAAAGAAACATTTAGTATATTTGAAATATGAGTTTTGTTAAAAAGTGGACATATTATGTTATCATATTTTGTTACAGGTAAACACATAGATAGTTCCATTTACAAGTAAAAATATAGGTAATTCTGCTTAGTGACATTTATTGAGAAAAATCTAAGGGCTTTGCATATTTGTAGCAGTGATCCAGATCCACTAAGAGCAGCACTGCGAGGTTATGCAAATCCTAGTTGTCAGGATGACTACAGAAATGTGGAGGACGTTTTTGTGATCACACCCTCTATTGGAAATACGCATAACTGATAGAGGGACAGCTGCTACGCTGTTACAGGGGGTTACACATATGCACATGAGTTTGATTCATAGACATGAATCCATAATGAACTCATCTGCATACAAAGTGTGCAAATCATTCTGAAGTTATGCCAGAAAGCAGCCATTTTCAGTCAAATATGGAGATGTGAGGGGAGCTGAACATTTTTACTGGATGGATCACTTGGGTAAGTGTTTTATTTTGATGCTTGTACATACCTAGACATTTTATTGAAGGACTTGCCTGGGTTAAATGTATTAGCTCAGTGCTTGTACACACCTGGACATATCACTGAAGAGTTCGCCTGGGTGAAGTGTTTTATTTCAGTGCTTCTGCATAATGGGGCATGTTAATAAAAGGATTGTTTGAGTGAAGTGTTTATTTTAGTGTTTGTGCATACCTGGACATATTGCTGAAGGCGTTGCCCAGGTGAAAAGTTTTATTTCAATGCTTATGCATACAGGGGTATGTTACTGATGGGTTCACTTGCGTGAATGCTTCATTTGGTGCTTGTGCAACCCAAGGCATGTTACTAAAGGGGTTGCTTGGGTGAAATGTTTATTTTAGTGCTATTGCATACCTGGAGATATTACTGAAGGGGTTGCTTACGTGAACAACTTATTTCAGTGCTTATGCATACTGCTGCATGGTACTGAAGGGGTCACTCGGATGAATGTTTCATTTCAGTGCTTGTACATACTAGGAAATGTTACTGAACAGGTCGCAGGAAGAGCTAATACATTTGTGTGTCAGGGAAGTGTTTGTGCATGCATTAGTCAGAGTCCTAAAGTGATTGTGGGGCAAAATAATTTATTTGTGTCATTTTAGTGCTTGTGCATACTTAATAGGGGTTGCTGGAGGAAATAATGAATTTTGTGTGTCAGGGAAGTGCCATACTTGGACGAACAAGTTCATGGATTTCAACTCCAATATCAAAGGCGAAGCACCGTAATTAACAATGGATGTGCAAACCGGAGGATGTCAGACTACGAACTGCAAAACCATCTCATTAGTACACGATGCTTTACAACATTTCTCATTTGCATCTTATTATTGTTCAGACATTATGCATTAGCATGAATGGCCTGTATGAATTGTGCCTCAGCTAAGCTCACTCGTAAGCATCAGGAATATCCCATCACATTTGTACAAGTGACTATGAATAGCACCTTTGCTTTATAGTACAATACTACCTGTCCCTATAGCATAAATAGTATGGATGCACTGTTTTTTTTCTAGATATAAGAGTTAAATGACAATTACTTTAGCATATTCTCCAACCATAAAAGTGTTTAAGTAGGCATTCTGGAGAGTATCATTGATTGGTTATTTTGTAAACAAGGTCACTGAGCTAATGGAATTATTTCAGCTGGGCACTGGATTGCCCCTTTTGTAGTAATGACATAGGATCCTGTACTAAACATCCAAGAAAGCAGTGTGTGTGTGTGTGTGTGTGTGTGTGTGTGTGTGTGTGTGTGTGTGTGTGCGTGTGTGCGTGTGTGTGTATATTTGTCTGGGTGTGTGTATATTTGTCTGTGTGTGTGTGTGTGTGTGCGTGAGTTCCGTGCATAAGATGTTGATGGATATGTATATAATTATACTGAGTTTACAAAATCCTTTTCATAAGACAAAAAAAAGAAGGGAGATCAAAAATCTAGCCTCCAGTTCAGTTTCTTTAGGCTGAATAACAACCACATTCAAAAGGAAGTAGTTAGAGCCATAAAACAGTAGCAATGAAGAATATGGTAATTCGCAAAAGCATAAGTTAAAAACAAAAGATACAATTAAGACAAAAATCTTCAGCAGTTGTGCTAATTGTCTAATTAACAGTTTAACTGGCGTTGTGATCTGCCAGTCTCATGGTTTTCTAGGCAGTCTAGAAGTTCCTCAGTAGGGAAGGTATGAAGTGCCACATACCTATCATTGTCACCCAACTTAAGTTATACTCAAGGCATGACATCATGAGCACATATAATAATGCCCCTCCTGTTTTCCCAGACTGCCTTGTTCCCCCGCTCTCCCAAAAATCAAAGTGCATGGGTTAATTAATGCAATGACCATCAATGCCATCACTGGTGTCTGCTAACAGATTGTCAGAAGTTACGGCATGGCTAATGATCCCCTAAAAGCTGCTAAGGACTGACTCAGCCCAGATTCCAAAGATGCAGAAGCAGAACTCATTGGCAATCAGTCCCTCGCTCCTTGGGTGGCCATGTAATGATCCATGATGTCATAAAAACCCTGTAAACGTGTACTGTAGATACCGTTATGCCTCCAGAAAAGTCTCAGCATCAAATATGAACATATTTAACACATATCATTGCTACTGCAGTGAAACTGCTTTGACAGCTATGTTTTTTGTGCCATTTATATGATGGTGTATACTCCGAATTATAATGTCATGCTTTTAATGATCCCAAAACATGCTTCCTATATGGAATGGACAGCAACTGGAATCATAACTATGAGGACAGCGTTTAACCTGTCAAGTTAGGATAATCATATAGCAGCACAGCAAAGGCATAAAAACTTCTTGTTGAGGCAGTAATAAAAAAAAAAATTGCTGACTGTAATTCCACAAATACTTGCTCTGCACTGTTTACATAATGCGGCTTCACAAGAGAAATAAAATAAATGTGATCATGTGCCAACACTGCTTGGTTACTGTTTCTATTTTGCTTTCTGTAGCTGGAGAATAATAATCTGTGTGCTGACTTTATTCCCATGGCTGGAACTTGGACATGACATGTTTGTAATGACAAAGACATGTAGCTACAGCACTTTACTTATTAGCTCCAGCACACCTTTTATATGCAGTAGAACTTAAATATTCCAGACAGAGAAAAATACAAGATGATAATGAAGTTGCTAATATTGTACCAATCATGCAGAGACTTACCAGTAACATTCAGTATTAAATCTTCAGTACAAACAAACAACACCGTCTGCTGAATGATTAGCATAGTGCTTCACACTTATTTTTTCTAGCAAGATCTGAGACACAAAAGAATATACATTTATACATATAATCATGTCACTACTATCCGGTATGGATAAAAACACCAGTCCTTTCATTAAGAAAATATGAATAGTAATGGCTGCAGAAAACACACCTGAAGTCCTTTTTTGTTCGAATAAGGACATAGTTTAAAAAAGCTTTCATAAACGTCTGGTCTGGTGATAGGCTACTGATTCATGCAGTCAAAGTCTTGAGCTTCTGATCCCATCTCCACTTATGCTCTCCTTCCAGGTGAATGAAATCAAACACAATCATGTTCTTACACAAAGAATATTTCTTACACAGTCAGAGTATACCATTTATTCATTGAATACATATGAATTTCAAGTCAACTTGGGCCCTCATGTCTCTTCACCCTAAGTACACATATGTCTGACATGGTCACTGCGCACACAAGAGTGAATCACTTGCGATATGCCTCCTTGGGTCATATGATCACATACATAATACAGCTCTCAGACTATGTATGTGAAATTGGTGTGAAACTAGTGTTGAGCAGTATCGTACCCTCAGCAAGAATGATGCCAAAATACAAACAAAGGATAACTGACTTCAATTATAGTTTTAGCTACTGGCATCATTCTAACCAGAATATCTGCCTGGGAAGAAATGACAGACAATCCTGGCCGTTTTGATAGGGATGGCCAGCACATCTCTTCTCATGGCTTCCATATACTGACAATGACCTTTTCCTTATCTGTAGTACCCTTTTTAAGCAAGGCTGGACTCCTCAAATTATCTACTTAACTAATAAAAAATCAAAACTATATAAAGGTAGCACTGGTTAATGCTAGAAACCTAAAGAAGTTGCACTCCTTACATGCATTCCTAGTCTCCATAGTTTCCTGGTTTCTCCTAGGGTCTGATACTGGTTTCTGCATTCAGTAAGTGAAAGAAAACCTGTTCTACTTTGTGCTTCCTTGTTAATTGCACTGTATCAACTATAAACTGATTGCTCTCTCTAATAATTGACTTGAGGGAGGAAAGGTCACTGTAGAAGAATTCCACTTCCACTCAGTCCTCATCTTCCCTCACAGTGGAGGTACATGCCATGTGTCATTACATTACTATCTGTTTTAATGATATGTAGAACAATGAAAAGACCTTGGTAGTGTGTTGTATTTGTATCAATTTCATTCAAGTCAGATAAGCTTTATGTATGTTGTGCCTGTCCCCTTTAACAAGCATGTATGTAATTTCAGTTGTTGGTATTTCTAAATATATAGCACTCTTTTAATGTGTTGATTAATCCAATGAATGTTTACTAAATGATTGCGCTAAACTGGCCTTATAACTTAGAGCTAAGTTATGATACTTTAGCCTATACGGTTCTATACATTGCATTACTGTGGTTTCTATAAGTATACCTCCCGCTAAACCTACTTTGACCTTATATTTATAAACTTTCTTACAATCTCTCTACTCTTACAATGCCCCTTATTCTCTTGCTCTGGATCACTGTTTTTTTCCTTCATCTCTAGGAATAAGTGTAACATTTATTCTCTTCATATAATATTACAGTTTGGTTTTTGCCTCAAGGCACAACTCAAACATTTTCACTGAGAATTCTGTCAGTGTGAAATGTACTCAAACTTAACATGAAGAGCTGTGCTGTGTATTAACTGTAACTAGACAAATATGTACCTTTCCTGCACTGGAAAGTGGCTGTGAAATTCCCCGCAAAGGAGTAGTCCATGCACTGTATGCACCACTTACTTAGTGGGCCACTGTCCCTTACTCTTGACCAATAGATAACACTGTATATGCCAGTTACTTAGTCTCCCTAGTTTTTTGATTTCTACATTTAGTAAATGAAGGAAAACCTGTTCTACTTTCTGCCTTCTTGTTAATTGTTCTGTATCTGTATTATTGCCCTCTATAATAAGTGACCTGAGAGTGGGAAGCCTGCTATCCTCAGCCTTTTTATGCTCAGCTTCCCTTCAGTCCCCTACCCTTCTGCCAATTTCCACCCATGCACACTTCCTCTACCATTATACTTCCCACATGCACATATCATCTGTGACACCCATTCCCTAACCCTCTCCAAACAATTATTTAACATAATTACAGAAAACATTTCTCCCACCCATACTGTTTTGCACTACATCTATTCACACTCAGGCCTCTCCTTAACAGCACCTATACATAATTCAACATTTCAACTTCAACGCCCCCAAAATAAACCCTCACTACTTCCTATGTTGACTATATCCTCATGGTCTCTCCTTTCAAACCCCTCTAGCTCTTACATTTTAGAAACACAAGAGGAGATACCAGGACAACCTAACTTTCTTCCTTCATAGAAAATACTTCCTTTATACCTACCTTCTACCAGCTTTCAGACTCCACCACCACTAAATATCCTACAACCCTGCAACTTCTTGCTAACTTCTTGAATCCTACTTTTCCACTACCTGCCATCTATAAAATACAGATCTCTTTACTTAATAATGCTACTCTTCAGCTTATCCTCTATTCCTGTCTTCCTAACGAGCCATTATTCATCCTACCATGTCTCCGGATATCTCTCAACATCTCTCCAACTCTGCCCCAACCACCTATCCACACTTTCTTCCTAAACTCTCTAGACATCACACTAAGCCTATTTAATGATGCCCCTCACCTTACCCAAAATATGGACATCCAAGAATCATACCTCAATATACTAAAATCCTCTGAGGAGGAGACATTCACCCTAATTATGGCCTAACCTATCACAACCAACATCAAGACAATTCTCTTCCACACACTACTCTAACCCCACAACAGTCTACTCCCCAACGTTAGTATTCTAACATTTGCCACCATAAATATTACACAAATAAAAAATAAAACTACTGAACTACAGGCCTGGATTGCCAAGTACAAGCCTGATATTCTCAATATAACTAAAACTTAGCTTAAACCCAGAGTAAACAACACTGACATTAAATTCCCAGACTATAATATTATCCATATGACCATAGAGAAAAACGTGATGGTACTGCTCTAACATTTTGCAACAATTACCACATCCCCCCCTAAAACAAACCAATAGTAAAATTCAAGTTCAGAAGAGCTTCCTATTTCTTTCCTGAAAATATATAAATACAAGCAAATATGTATTTATTTATTATTTTTGCATAATGGTTAACAGTTTTACCTTGTAGACACAAGGTACAGGGTTTCATTCTGATTCAGCTATAACCATCTTCCAATAACTCACCACTTGAAGCTACAATAGAATTTAACTCTTATGTCATAGATTATATAGTGTCCCTAACCAAGGATTCCCCAACATCTGATCCCAACCCTTCCCAGCAGCTACATGTCACCATATCCACTTTCACCTTCAAACTTGTGCCCATACGCCATATATAAAATAGCAGTCAGTAGTACTGCCTATCTTGTCTCAATCCTTCTAAACAGGTCAGTCTAGGAATTCCACATCCTCTCTCTCTTAGAAAACACACACACACACACACACACACACACACACACACACACACACACACGCACACACAAATGGAGAAAATTCAACAGACATCCCTAACTATAGCAATCTTATCCCCCTCTTGAAAATGTATTCAGAAGTAATTGCTAAACTATCTCCTACAATAAGTACTCCAATCACCCACACATGGCTTCTTTCCTTCCAATAGTACTAACATTGTACTTATAATCTTTATAGATATTGACAATAACACTAGTGGTAACAGCAAACTGGTCTATTCCTTATTTCTAGACTTGTCTAAAGTCTTCAGCACAGTTTGTCACAGCAATTTCTACTTTAAATGTCCTCACTAGGTCTATCTCAGTCCACCCTTCTATGGTTCAAAAGCTACTTGCCCAATAGGTATCAGTCAATAAAATAGCACTTCACCCTTTCTCCATATCTCACAGTTACCATTGATATACCACAAAGCTTTATCCTTGGTCCTCTCCTCTTTAACATTCTCACCAATACCCTCCACAAATCCACACAACAGGCCTCCCCTAATACAATACACAGATAATTCCACTCTCATAGGCATATCCGATAATTGGGAACTTCTCAAAAAATACACAGAAAGCTTTAACAGCCAATGAAACATGGTTTTGTACCTCACAATTCATTCTCACTCCCCCTTAAAAATCAAACTATTTCCATTTTTCCCAAATCCTACTCACATTAAAAAAAAAAAAAAAACAAATTTAAAAAGCTTGCTCTTAATAACACAGCCACTGAAGTCACTTATTACAGTAAATTATTAGGGTCATAGTGGATGATAATCTTACCTGCATAAACAAAAAATTATAAAAATCACCAAAATCTAGACATGCTTTATGCAGCCAAAGACTTTCTCACCAATGAAGCTAGGGAACATAGGAGACCTCCAAACACTGGACTCGTATCAGTTTGGATTCATCAAGGGTAGGTCACACTTACTCAACCTGTTTTTGTTTTTTTGTTTTTTTTTTTAACAGGTCACCAAAGCAATGGATAAAGACAAAATGGTGCACACTGCATACCTTGACCTGGCCAAAGCTTTTGACACAATTCCCCACACAGGCATATTAGAAAAGCTAAACAAACTGGGAATAAAACCCTCTGTCATCCAGTGGACTGCCAGCTGGTTCACAGATAGCATGGAGGAAATTAAAACAGAGGAAGTTACCTCCACAAAGAGATCAGTCACCAGTGGAGTCCCTCAGGGTTCTGTGCTGGGACCACTCCTGTTTGGCGTCTACTTTTCTGAAGTAAAACCAATACCAAAGGGCTAAGTTTGGAGATGCAGGAAGGTTTGTCCTAAATAAATAACTGGTGCCAAAATTATAGACTAAAACTAAATGCCAAAAAATGCATTATTGTATCCTTTGGGAAGTCATCTATGCCAGAATACTACTGCATTAACTAGGGTCTATATTATGTCCTCGAAGAGGCATTCCATCGATTGCCTCTTCATCTACCCTTAAAACGCAAACTCTCAAAACAGCGAACGACCACATCAGTGAATTCTTTCCCTGGGAAAGCAGTCGCTTGGCCATCCTTGTTAGTTTGTCATTTTCCGCACTGTAGTGCGATCTTGGAGTTGGTATATGTAGTTGGGGGGGCACAGCCCCTAACATTGGGGGTGTGGGTGGCCAAGCCCCCCCCACTTTGTAATGTTTGTACTGATGTGTTTTTTTGTTAGGGCAAGAGATTTCTTTCCCAGGGAAAGAAATGGCTGATGTGGATGTTGCTGTTTTGAGATTTTGCGTTTTAAGATTCGATGAAGAGGCGTTCGATGGAACACCTCTTTGAGGATATAATATAGACCCCATTAACTATATGCCCCTAAGAGGTGTTCCAGATGTTCAGCCTGTAGGAATTTTAAATGGGAAATGACCTAACTTTTGACCAACATGTGTCACCATTGTAAGAAAGTCCTTCTACATTGCACAGCTTATAAACAATGGGATTGTGACTAAATCTAGGGATGTCACTGTTCCCCTTTCTCGGCCCTCATTAGGTCAGCCTTTCAATATAATGCTCCCTTTGGTATGTATCTGTGCAGACACATACAGCAACTGTAATACCCACAGAGATACCTTAGTAAAGGGATACAAGGCCTAAACAACATGTCCTACATGGACCAGCTCAGTGCCCTCTCAGGTTTACTATCATTATTTCAAAAATAAAAAAAAGTGTACTTATCAGTGAAGTGTATCACCGAAAGTACACAATTCTGAACATTCCTAAAGTCAGAATACAGCTGTTAATGTCGAAAATGTCACTCATGACATTTTCGACACTTAACAGCAATCCCACCCTTCCCTTATCTTCCTAACTAGCTAGCCTAAAATCACGTTTATGCAGGGGGGCAAGCCAGGTCACCAAAGCAATGGATAAAGACAAAATGGTGCACACTGCATACGTTGACCTGGCCAAAGCTTTTGACACAATTCCCCACACAGACATATTAGAAAAGCTAAACAAACTGGGAATAAAACCCTCTGTCATCCAGTGGACTGCCAGCTGGTTCACAGATAGCATGGAGGAAATTAAAACAGAGGAAGTTACCTCCACAAAGAGATCAGTCACCAGTGGAGTCCCTCAGGTTTCTGTGCTGGGACCACTCCTGTTTGGCGTCTAGTTTTTTGAAGTAAAACCAATACCAAAGGGCTAAGTTTGGAGATGCAGGAAGGTTTGTCCTAAATAAATAACTGGTGCCAAAATTATAGACTAAAACTAAATGCCAAAAAATGTATTATTGCATCCTTTGGGAAGTCATCTATGCCAGAATACTACTGCTTTAACTAGGGTCTATATTATGTCCTCGAAGAGGCATTCCATCGAACGCCTCTTCATCTACTCTTAAAACGCAAACTCTCAGAACAGCAAATGGCCAGATCTGCAAATTCTTTCCCTGGGAAAGCAGTCGCTTGGCCATCCTTGTTAGTTTGTCATTTTCCCCACTGTAGTGCGATCTTGGAGTTGGTATATGTAGTTGGGGGGCACAGCCCCCCATTTGGGGGTTGTGGGTGGTGAAGCCCCGCCCCCACTTTGTAATGTTTGTACTGATGCGTTTTTTTTTTTTTTTTTTTTTTGGTTAGGGGAAGAGATTTCTTTCCCAGGGAAAGAAATCGCTGATGTGGATGTTGCTGTTTTGAGATTTTGCGTTTTAAGAGTCGATGAAGAGGCGGTCGATGGAACGCCTCTTTGAGGGTATAATATAGACCCCTTTAACTATATGCCCCTTAGAGGTGTTCCAGATGTTCCGGCTGTATGAATTTTAAATGGGAAATGACCTAACTTTTGACCAACATGTGTCACCATTGTAAGAAAGTCCTTCTACACTGCACAGCTTATAAACAATGGGATTGTGATTAAATCTAGGGATGTCACTGTTTCCCTTTCTTGGCCCTCATTAGGTCAGCCTTTGAATATAATGCTCCCTTTGGTATGTATCTGTGCAGACACATACATCAACTGTAATACCCACAGAGATACCTTAGTAAAGGGATACAAGGCCTAAACAAATTATCCTACATGGACCAGCTCGGTGCCCTCTCAGGTTTACTATCATTATTTCAAAAATAAAAAAGTGTACTTATTAGTGAAGTGCATCACCGAAAGTACACAATTCCGAATGTTCCTAAAGTCAGAAAACAACTATTAATGTCGAAAATGTCGCTCATGACATTTTCAACACTTAACAGCAATCCCACCCTTCCCTTATCTCCCTAACTAGCTAGCCTAAAATCACGTTTATGCAGGGGGGCAAGCCCCCCTGCACCCCCCTGTGGGGGGCTGCACCTCCCATACCCCCCCAACTTAATATTTCAACTCCAAGATCGCACTACAGTGAGGAAAGGGATGTATTTCCCTAACTGCACTGTACCGCGATCCCCTTACATGAGCGAACATTATAATTGCAAATGCACAGTCCATTCACAATAATACCATTCGCTCACATAACCTGCCGAAATATGAAGCATTCAAACAACTGTTGTTTGAATACTTCATAGCCGTGCAATTGCACGGTAAAATAGTAATGGTAAACCGCCCTGTCACTATACTATTCTACAGACTGCTAAGATGTGACCTGTGTCTGGCATGAGAGGCACCCTCTGACTCAATACTGATGGATTTACTGCACATCAGCAAGTCAAATGGTATCAGTAATAGTCTGTTTAGGGGTCTAAATCTCTTCTGCTACATCAACAGAATGGTCTGAGGGACAGGTATATCTCTCAGAATATACTGCTGCTCTAGAATAGGTTCCCCATCCACATAAAATAAAGTTCATCCCTGTCCTTATTCAAATGCAAAACGGATCCATGGATGGGAAAAAGAAAATGTATCCCAGGACTGCCCCCTGTACTACTAATGGATACGGGGAGCTCCTAAATGCTTTATCCAATGCATGGGTCCCTTCAAATTATCTGTGGTATGATCACAGTTATTTTCATTATAGGTAATATACAATTATCAACCATGGGATGATCAAGGCCATTCTCTAACCAAATGAGATATTTATAACTCAAAAGGGAATGGCTTAAAACTGCCCATAAGGGCAGCTAGCCTAGTGCTTGCCTATAAACTTATGAACTAAAGCTATGCTTGTCACTACTTACCTTCTCCCTTCACTATGTTATAATGTTCCTATCCTTACTAAACTACATGTATCACAAAAGGCAAAACTTGAATACTTCTATAATAAAATGGCTAAATTTGCAGCAAATACTTCTTTCAGAACCCACCTCTGTATAACACTTCTTCTTTTGGCTTTTCCCATGAGGGGTTGCCACAGCAGAACAATGGTTGGCAGAATGATTGGCAGTGGAGCTTTATGGCATTGAGTTGCCACCCCAGCGCCCAACTATATACAGAAGGCACCCACCTCCATATAGCACTAAGAAGCTTAAACTGGATAGAACTACCCCCATCGACTAAAAAACACACAGCTTCTCGCCACCTAAAATGTTAGCCAGCATCCATCTGCTTGTCCAGCACAAAATACCTTTTTTACAATTATGTGCCCACTCGGTGATTATGATCCAATGACCAAAAACTCATCTCTGTCCACAAACCCATCAAATCTGCTGGGCATGCTCTCGACTTGTATCATGTTGCTAAGGTCTGGAACTCATTATCTGTGGAATTCCATAGTGGAAAGTGCATCGGACACGGATATCCTTCAGAAGGGACTCACGGAAACAGATAGCTGGTGCCAGAGCCATGGCCTGAAGTTAAACGCCAAAAAATGTATAGTCAT
Organism: Protopterus annectens; assembly: GCF_019279795.1. Taxonomy (NCBI): domain Eukaryota; kingdom Metazoa; phylum Chordata; order Ceratodontiformes; family Protopteridae; genus Protopterus; species Protopterus annectens. The sequence continues at coordinate 1,203,180,661 of NC_056728.1, forward strand.
ACCCTTCTGGAAAAACAAGGTAACCCCAAGCTACCATATAGGTGGCAATCCACTAAGCACAGAAGAGGTTATCAGGGACCTGGGGACCCAGGTTGACAGTGGCCTTTCTTTTGACACTCATGTTGCTAAAGTGGTTAGAAAGACCTTCTACATTGCCCACCTGATCATGAAGGGATTCACATCCAGATCTAGTGAGGTCATTGTTCCCTGTACTCTTCACTTATCAGACCAATGATCGAGTACAATGCCCCATTCGGGATGTATCTCACCCGACATCTGCAGCAATTGGAGAGACCCCAAAAGTTCCTCACCAAAAGGATAAAGGGACTCCAAAATCTGTCATATGCTGCCAGATTGAAGAAACTCCAGCTCTATTCAGTCATATACCGTCTGCTCAGAGGTGACATGTGCCTGACATACAAGGCCATGCCCAACCCGGAATTAATGGACATGCTCCACCTCAAAAAATCCAAATCCACCAAAACCACTAGAGCAAGTGACTTAAACCTTAGCACGGATATAAATAGGACGTGCTGGAGGAATAGATTTATCACTCAGAGACTCCCTATGCTGTGGAATAAAATCCCGGTCCATGTGAGGCAGAGCACCTCGCTGGCTCTGTTCAAGAGAAATCTTGACCTGTGGATGGGAGATCGTAGGTTTACCCCGGGAATCATCTCTGTGTCACTGCTGGACAGAGGCACAACAAACTAATGGGCACAGTATTTTTTCATATAAGGGGTGGCGTAAGCCACAAAACTTTGGGCTAGGCTTATAAATGCCTTAGGGCAGATAGCCTAGTATAAACCTATGAACCTATGAACCTATGAACCTATGTATTCATCACTTCAATGCCCTCTCCCCAGTATTTTAAAACCATACTGAAAGACTTTCTAGCCAAAATCTGTATCTGTTCTTGCTCAACCCCAGGATAAACTATATCCCTAAATATGAACAAGTACGTATTCACACCTTCCACCTCCTTAGTCCCCCTTCTTCACTCACGTCCTTACTTTAATCAATTTCTCTGCCGTGAGTATCTATCTCAGTAGGCCGTATCCCATTTTTTTTCTCACTTCATATTGCACTTCCTGTTTGTATTATACTAATTTACCTTAAAATTCTTTAACGTGGCTGAAATTGCTGTAAATATTAAATCATCATTTTCATATAAGTTGTATCTATTCTTAACCAATGTTTTCACATTATGTCTAATTTGGTATAATTGTTTAAACTGTAGATTTTTCTATTTTTTTTTTATTATTTTTGATGATTGCAAAATTATTGTTCTTAAAATGTTTTTGTAATATTTTGGAGCTTTTCTCTTCGGGCCTCCACTGAAAATGGGTTCCTAGCCAGCTGGAATGTTTCTCGGTAATCAAAAGTCAATAAATAAGAGGTATCTGAGTAGTTACTGTAATGTGGTTTCAGAACAGAGTTAGCACCCCTTCAGTGTAAGCATCATCAGTGCTTACTCCTCTTTCAGATCAAACTTGGGAAATAGCTGTGGGATTGGAAGGTATGCATGCATCTGTACTCCTAAGAAGCCATTTCACCTCCAGACTCTTAAGCCAGGACAAGGACCTTGAACTTGTCCATATTATTTTCATGATAAACAGAACCCTGTATCACATCATAGTCAATTTCCATACCCCTCCCCCCCATGTTACCAGCAGCCCATGATGCATATCTAAATAAAATTGCATTCCCCCAATTCAGCATAACACTATTTTCTTGGAAGACTTCAATTATCCCTCCTTTAACTGGGAAACTGACACCACCTCAAATAAATACTCACAAAGATTCCTGGAATTCATTAATGCTAGCTTCCTAGACTAACTGATTCAAGGCTCAACTAAGGGTTCAGAAAAACTGGATCTGGTTCTCACCAGTACTGTCACCCTGTGATCAGTCACGTTATCAGTCAAATTTGACCACTATTTAGTAGCACTCACTATGTGGGTAAAACTTACCACAAAAGTCTTTTGTCTTTAGAAACTACTCCAAAGCAAATCTAATCCAGATAAGTGATGATCTGATGAAACATAGGGCCATTCTCATATCAGCGATCCTATATCACTTTTCTGCCACATTTGTGTATAATTTCTATGTCCATCATGCAACAGGGCATATGTCTGATTAAGACATAACTACAATGCTAATTTTAGGAATAAATCCCTATGGTGGAACACTTGCATAAATAAACTTTTCAATAAGAGTTAGAAACTCGTAGCCCATAAAAGCAGATTTAATAGCAGATCATCTAAAGATGAACTCAAAAAGATCTACAAAGAATTTGGAAACAAAATTAAATACTCCAAAAGTAAGCATGAATTGAGAATTACTACCTCTTTAAAGGACAACTGCAAAGCCTTCTCCCACTGTGTCAGAAACCTTAGAGGTAATTTGCAGCAATGCTCAGAGATAATGCATAACAGCAGTACTTACTTGTCAGCTGAGGACATAGCCAAAAGTGTAGTAAGCATGTGGTGAAGTGGGCATCCACCCCAGGTACAAAATGTTAGGTGGCATAAACAGAACAGCTCCTGCATAATTTTTTGTAGTAGCATTTCTGAATGCCGATATAGAAAGGCACTTCAGTGCTTTGTGTGTATTAAGCTGTAACAAGCTGATCACTGCAAATGTAAGGATCAGCTTGCTACAGTAAAAAAAAGTCATCCATTTTTTTTTATTTTTGCTCTTTAACTGAAGAACTCTGAACAGAGATTTGGCTGAAGCAAGCCAGTTAGTAAAATATTAGAAGTCTTTCTTTTTGCTCTTCACTTGAAGAGCTAAAGAAATGGGGAGCTATATTGGTGACCAGGCAACATATTAGCAGACGAATTTAGCTCTAACTTTACTTCCTTATCTCCCCGTACCTTCCAATGTATTAGTGTGTCCGTATCATTACCCCTTAATCAGCTCTGGGGAGGTCATGTGTGCAGCCTGCAAGCCCAAAAATATTTACTTCATTGGCCCTGACAATGTGCCAAACTGCATTCTTTTCAGCTCCAGACATTGTCTGGCAGATGCACCACTGAGCTTCTTCAACCTTAGCCTCTCCACTGGATTTGTGCCAAAGTCATGGAGGACTGTGATAGTCATCTCACTCCACAAGGAGGATCCACTGCTGATCATGGAAACTCTACACCTATAAGAAGCCTCACCAGCCTTAGCTGCAAAGCAGTAACATTTATCATAATGGCACAGTACCCAAGTCAGTTTGATTTGTCAAAGGCATATCCCACCTCCAGATCCAGAGAATCTTTTTCGAACATGCCACTGATGTATTAGACTTAGGAAAATTGCCTCACACTGCCTAGCTGGACCTGGCCAAGACCTTTGATACTATTTCACATTCTAGCATTATCAACAAGCTAATCAAACTAAACCCCTAGACTACCCACTGGATAGCAAACTGGCTAACTGACAGAGCCCAATCTATTATTGTGGGAGGTATGATCTCATGAAAAAAGACTAGTTATGAATGATGACCCCCCCCCCTCCCAGGGATCAGACATAGGACCACTACACATTGGTATTTACTTCTCTGATGTTAAGGCTAACATTAAAGGTCTGTTGCAAACCACGTTTACAAATGACTGCAAACTTGGAAATGTCATTAACTCCACACCTGTCTTCCAAATTCTTCAGGAGGGGATAATATGCACCGGTAAGTGGTGCCAGGACCACAGCCTAAAACGTAGTTACAAGAAATGCATCACTGGCCCTTTGGCAAGACTGGATACCCATGTACTTATCACATAGGTAACACTCCTTTAAAAGGTGACTCAGCCATGAGAGACGAGGGCACTTTTAGTTGTCAATCCTATCCTTTGATCACCATGTATCCACTGTTAGGAAATCCTTTTACCAAGCCAGACTAATCACCTGAGTACTTCTCCCAGATTTCAGGAAGTTATCATCCCTCTCTACTCCTCCTTCATTAGGCCTACAGTAGTGTATAATGGCCCCATTGGTAAGTACCTACTTAAATGTATAACCTAGCTTGAGTGAACAAAGCATTACCTTACTAATATAATTAAGGGCATGACTTCTTTGAGCTACCATGACCACCTTAAAGTGTACTGTCTTTTTTCTGTTTTCTACAGACCCTTGAAAGGTGTCCTCTGTCTAGCCTACAAAGCACCAAAGAATCTAATCATGTGTAACCATCTGCACATCTGCAAAACTAACACCTTGAACAACTGGTCAGGAAATCTTAACTTCAATCAAAACATAAATAAGACATGTTTGTGAAATAGCTATATATTGCAGCGAATATTTATTGTATAGAATAGCCTTCCTTTGGATATAAACCAAAGTAGCTCCTTGAACCTATTTAAACATAACCTGGATGAATAGATGAGCAATTATAAACATTCACTAAGTGTGGCCCCTCAAACCCTCATTGAAACGGGTCAAAACTAGATATAAATTAGTCAAGTCCTAACAAGTTAGTTAGTCAAGTAGGGTACCTAAGGTATGGACATTGTAGCTAGGCTACTAATGGTTTTCTGGGTCAACCGCCTAGTATTGACCAATGAATTTAATTGAGTCTTGCGACCACTTACACCTTGCCAATAACAATCCTTTGCTCATTCTGCTCTTCTCTGGGAGCCTAGGACATTCAAGCTAAGGGTAAATTTATGGGTAGCCACCCAATCAGCTAGGTTCTAAGATGATAGCATATCAGACTGCTTAACCTGTGGGGGCAGTCTGTTCCAGATCTGGGGGAGGCAATGTGTGATGAATTGGTCTCTTGGTCATGTTTTATTTATGTGCAGGTGAAGATGTAGGTCTCTGGTTCTGGTATTTGTAGAATTATTAGACTTACAAAGATACAATATATCTAATACAACTGTGTTTCTAATGGCACAAAAAGCAAGGCACAGATCTCCCCTCATGAGTCTGTAAGACACTGAATAATGGGATAGAGATTCCATTCTCTCTTGGTAGCTCATGGTCTTTAAACTGTGATCTTCTTCTAGGAACCTCTGGAGTCTTTATAGTTGTTTGATATGTCTAGTAGTTTACCTCCTGTAGCAGTGTTGTACTCGATAAATGGTCTAAACAATGCTGAATATAATGGAATGATGACATTGTTAGATCTGGATGATATTCCCTTGGTAATTAGCACTACCATATAGAAGGATTTTCTGACTACTAGTTAAATGATCGAAAGCATAGAAATTATCAACTCATGATTCAAGGTCCCTAACAAGGCTTTCATTTTAAAGTGGGGTATTGTTTATGCTGTATGTTGAGGGGATAGGTTGTCTACCTAATACGACAATATTGCACTTTTTTGCATTTAATTTGAGCCCATTTTCAGTACATCTATTTGCTTGTACAAGTTCTTGTTGAGGAGTTATGATATTAGAGGAGGAGATGACAATAATTCCCAGTTTGTAGTTGCCTGCAAACAGTACCATAGTCTTTCATTGATGAATGTTTTCATTCACTGGGGAAAAATGGTACAGGTGATCAAAAAGGTTTCGTCTGTTTAAGTTAGAGATCATGGTACAGTGGGGATCAGGGAATATGCCCCTTATCTCCTGTACTGCAATCCTGGAGTTAGTATATATAATTAGTGGGGGATTGCCCCCATGCAAAAACATCCGTTTTGTATGTTTTTGATCCTTTATGGATCTGTGTAAATTGGAGTGGATGAGTGGCATTCGATTAAGTCTGGATTGATGAAGACTGTTGTTGAGGAAAAGTTAGGCTTCCCTGCAAACTTAGTTAGCCAGCGGTCTTGGTTTCTGGTTTGAAGATCACAAAAGTAAATGGTAAAAAGGAAGGTTTCCAACACTGAGCCCTGAAGGACACCATTGATTAATTTCCTAGTTTCTGGTAAAGCACTTGCCACTCACAATGTGTGGGTTCTTTTTATCCAGTCTTCTATCCATATTACCACATAGGGATCTATGTCTGAATGCATAAAACTTACTTACAAAGCCAGCATGGGGTATGATGTCAAGAGCTTTGGCTAAGTCAACATATACAGCGTGAACAGCTTGTCCTCCATTGACAGCCTGTGTAATCCTATCAAAGAAGATAATAAATTTCATTACTCATGATCTTCCCTTAATAATTAAGTCAAACTTCTGCAGGTCAAGTCTAATGAGGTTTTTGATATCATAGTTTATAAGGTTTGCGGATGCAGGCTGATTGGTCTATAATTCCTGGGATCAATGATAGGGCTTCTCTTGTGGAGTGACATGATCACTACAGTGTAAAAAACGTCAGGAAAAAAAATGTAGCTAAATCTAAGATAAACTGTATGAGGAACGGCCCTGTCAAGGCATGCCTACTACTATTTATTAAACAACTGGGCATATTGTCAAGCCACATAAATGAACTAATTTTGATCCTAGAAAGCACCACAAATATATGTTTCTTTGTGATACTAAGGGCTTTAGGGATATATGGACTTTGGAAATAAGTCACTGTGGTACAATTAGCAAAGAATGTGTTTACTGTATACTGGCAATGTCAAATGGGTCTGAATATGTGGTGTCATTTTGAATAAGTTCAGGGCAACGTTGGTTGTTATTTATTAATTTTCTAACATAAATGGAAGAGGGCCTATAGGTATTCTCAGCTTCAGATGCTAGTCTACTAGGGCTGCTTTAATAGACTTAATAACATTTTTTAAATTTTTAGTAATATGACACTATTCTTCTTATGAGGGTTTTTGGATCTGCTGAATAACTTGATGACTTTTTTCTTTTATTGTAAAGTTTATTTATTTTAGACCACCAAGAGTTTTTTTTTTTAAATGTCTCTTTACATTTTGTGGTCGTTGAGACTGTCAGCTCTACTTTTATCTAAATGGGTATAGAACTCCTGTAGCATCATCAGTCCTGATGCTGCCATGAAAGTTTGTCATAGAATATGATGGGGTTAGTGCATTTTAAATATTTAAATTGTGAGATATTGGACGCAGAGTCTTTTTGGATTTTGAAAGTAGGAAATACAATGGGAATAGTACATGTAATTGCTCTGTTTGCAAGGACCAGATTGCTAGTAAGTTTGTTAACTGTCTAAAGGACTTCTTGTTTATTAACTCTAAGAACTTTTGAGTATACCCTACACTGAAGGTATATGTGTTCCAGTTCATTGTGGAGTAACTGAGGTCTCCTAGCTTAACCGGAGCAGTAATGCTACCAGATCCCAATACGAATAAATATTAAAATTATCAAGTTAAGCTACTCATCCTATGTAGTCCTGTAGATTTGATTATCATTTGTGATTTCTGAATCAAATAACACAAAACAGAAATACAGATTCTTCTTCTTCTTTCGGCTGCTCCCATTAGGGGTTGCCACAGCAGATCAACTGTTTCCATTTCTTCCTGTCCTCTGCATCTTGCTCTGTCACACCAACCACCTGCATGTCCTCTCTCACCACATCCATAAACCTTATCTTAGGCCTTCCTCTTTTCCTGTTGCCTGGCAGCTTCATCCTTAGCATCTTTTTCCCAATATACTCTGCATCCCTCCTCAGCATATGTCCAAACCAACGTAATCTTGCCTCTCTGGCTTTGTCTCCAAACCTTCCAACTTGGGCTGACCCACTAATATACTTATTCCTAATCCTGTCCATCCTCGTCACACCCAGTGCAAATCTTAACATCTTCAACTCTGCCATGTCAAGCTCTGACGCCTGCCTTTTTGTCAATGCCACTGTCTCCAACCCATATAACATAGCTGGTCTCACTACCCTCTTGTAGACCTTCCCTTTCACTCTTACTGGTACTCATCTGTCACAAATCACTCCTGACACTCTTCTCCACCCACTCCATCCTGCCTGTACTCTCTTCTTCACCTCTCTTCCACACGCACCATTACTCTGAACTGTTGATCCCAAGTACTTAAACTCATTCACCTTCACCACCTCTACTCCCTGCATCCTCACCATTCCTCTATCCTCCCTCTCATTCACACACATATATTCTGTCTTAGTCCTGCTGACCTTCATTCTTCTTCTCTCTAGAGCATATCTCCACCTCTCCAGGGTCTCCTCCACCTGTTCCCTACTCTCACTACAGATCACAATGTCATCTGCAAACATCATAGTCCACGGGGACTCCTGAATGATCTCGTCTGCCATCCTGTCCATCACCATTGCAAATAAGAAAGGGGTCAGAGCTGATCCTTGATGTAATCCCACATCCACCTTAAATGCATCTGCCACTTACAGATTACCTAACCGAATTCCTAAAGTGAGAAAACATTGAGGAAAACATCTAAATGCCTCACTAAGGCTGGTCCCAAGTTAACTTTAACCTGATACAGTAGCAACAGAAGGCACTACTCTGCCACAACCATGTTGCAGAAGTGGTACACACTTCCAGTGTTTGAAACTGTGGCCATCATCTAGGCATGGTCTGAAGGAGAGGAGAAATTATTTTGATTTTTCCTTTTAAATGCTTTCAAGTTAACAAAAACAATAACATTCATTGACTACATGGTTACATTAAAGTTTAGAACACTCCAGAAAAAAATGCAACTGTTCTTTTCAATAGGGAAACATGGGAGGAATTAATTGCGGCAATTCCTATGATTTCTCACATTACTGCCCCATTGCTATTTTGTCTGCTTTATCTAAGATACTTGAGAAATGTATTCACTCTCAGGTCATACAAAATAAATACAAACAATCTCCTCTCCACTACACAACATGGTTTCCGTCCACACCACAGTACAACTACCGCTCTTCTCTCTTTTACTAATCTGGCTAACCAACATAAAAATAACAATTTTGTACCTGCTATATTCCTGGACCTCTCTAAAGCATTTGACATGGCTTCTCACTCCATACTAATAGATACTCTAACCTCCATATCCTTTGCCCCTGACACTATTGCCTGGTTCAAAAATTATCTGACAGGCAGCAATCTGTCCAATGACAAGGTGTACTATCACCTCTACTTCCAACCACTATAGGTGTACCTCAAGGCTCTATATTGGGTCCACTTCTCTTTTCTGTTTACACCAACAATCTGCATACCTCTACCCAGAATGCCTCACTCATACAGTATGCAGATGATTCAGACCTTACCTGCTCAGACCCATCACTTACCACTCTCCAACATCTCACCCAGGAATCCTTTACCTCAGTAGAAAGTTAGATCACAAATATACAACCTATCCTAAATCCCAAAAAAACTAAATTACTCCTATTTACCCCATAACAAATCCAGAACCTCTCCTCTCTCTTGTCTATCACTTCCAAAAATGGTACTGTCATTTCTCCCTCTCCCCATACCAAACACCTAGGCACTGAAATAGACAATAACTTCCACTTTGACATCCATATCTCCCAAACCATCAAAAGGGTACACAAAAAAATGGGTACCCTATATAGACATAAAAACTTTGTCAGATCAGGCACAGGTCATCCTAGCCCAAACTCACCTACTGTCCACATTAATGTATGCAGCACCAATACTTAGCCATGTCAAAAGACTTGACCTTGACAAACTCGAGTCTGGTTATAACAAAGTGGCCACGTTTGCTAACAGCTGCACCTTCAGAACCCATCATTGTCTAGCTCTAAGGGAGCTTCAGTGGCCTGAAATCCCACAACTACTAACTTTGCACCAACTAGTCACAGCATATAACATTCCACAACATCCGGACAAAACTCCAGCACCAAGGCAATTACTGACTCACTATATAGCAAATCGTCCACTCTACTCTGCCAACAAATCACTTCTATCTCTACGGCTAACAACACTGCAGGGAAAGCTCTTTTCTCAGACACTATAGCCAAAAGCTGGAATAACTTCCCCATTTCTGTGACTTCTGCTTTAAATACTACACAATTCACAAACTTACTTAAGTCATATCTTATAAGTTCATGGCTTTGTCCATGTACTACATAATCCTATATTGCGATTCCTCCCTCTTTTACCCTCTTCCTACTTTATACCCTCTGTAAGCATAGTGTGCTTACACTTGGTATAATGTTCGTAGTAAATTTTGTGTTATATACAACTCACCAGATGTGTATATGTAAAATTTTCTGGATGTGACTTTTTTCTATTAGTCAAATGTTGTTATGATGTTTCTGTTTTTGTATAAAGTTTTCTTTTTTTATTGTTAACTATGTGGAGCTTTTCACATCAAGCTTCTGCTGTAAATGGACCCTGTCCGGCTGGACCATCCCAGTTAACAAATGTAAAATAAAATAAAATAAAAATAAATAAATTGAAGTACACTAGATGAGTATTGAATTATGAAACATGAAAGTAATTCTTTAAAAGATAAAAGCTATTGCATTGCACTTAGTTTGTGTAAATAAAGTGTGTAAAACTGTATATAAAAAGTGTACATCTGTTATTGTGCAAATGCACTGAAGTTCAAAAATGTTTTCTTTGTTACCACATAGAACGTCTGAATCCCAATGGTCCTTGAAGGCACTACTCTAGGTTAAAGGTTATTTCTTTATTTAGGACCACAACTTGAGATTTATAGCACTGTGGAAAAAATCATCTTCCAAAACTTAAAACTAAAGCCAAATAGAAATACTGCCTTGGGACTCTTAAAATAGAAAAAGATATATTGTTAACTGGAAAGTTGTCAGTTTTCCTGCTGGAGTATTCAAAGTCAGGTGCAGCTACCTGTAATAACTCTGCAGATTCTGTTTTGATTCTGAAAGCTCGCAATGAATGGGGCATGTTACACTTTTAACTACACATTGGGCATACATATAGAGTTTTTTTATATGCATCCATCTGTTCAGAGCTTTTATTTTAAATTTCCCATGCAAGATTATTCTCGTTTCCATTTTTACTTTTCAAGTGGAATACTCAATTTTATTAATTTCAATTTGTTTCAGGTAAAGAACTTTGTTCTTCATTTTTGTGCATTTGTGACTTGTGATTTATTTATGAGTTCAAGTGTATATATAGTGTATTGAGAATACTGACCACTGTTTGTTTTCTACCTATCAAGGTATGATTGCTCAAAGTTAAATGCAACCATTCAAATATTTTTTGGCTCATATTAAGATCACACAAAAACAGTTTTTTTTTTGGCTTGCCAGGGAATATGTCTGGTCACATCATTCCTATGAATATTGAAGGAGAGGGTGCTGTTACTGGAGCACTGTCATTTGCATTCTTATGGAAAATATTATGTGTGTGTGTGTGTGTGTGTGTGTGTGTGTGTGTGTGTGTGTGTGTGTGTGTGTGTGTGTGTGTGTGTGTGTGTGTGTGTGTGTGTGTGTGTGTGTGTGTGTGTGTGTGCGTGTATACAAAATAAATGTGGACAAGTCTCTGATACTATTGACAAGACTGCATTGGAAAGCAGTGAATTCAGCCTAAGGTGAGTGAAATCCTGGAGAGCAAAGGGTTATATGCAGCTATACAGTATAAAGCCTATTTGGTATAGCAGACGCTAATTATTACCCAGAGCAGCACTGTGGATTTACTCTATTATCTTGAGGCCAATTGCACTTGTTATATATTAACTGACTTGTAATGTTGTGGACCAAGAAACCATATCCTTGCTTGTCACATATTACTTGGTGCCAGCAGTGTGAATTACAAGTTTGTACCATTAGAGCCTCTACAACTGTCTCAAACATAGTTGCAAGCTATGCCAGATTTCAACAATGTCTAGTGCAAATGAAGAAATGCTTGAGAAAGCAAGACAAATGCTATAAGGACAAGATGAATTAAGAGCTTTCTGACTCACAGGATGAGCAAAAGTGGCATTATCTGGAAAAGTATGAAGGTGTATCTTTATTTCATTTATTTTATGTTTACTTATACTGATGTTTATTAAAAGAGTAGTAGACTGAATCCAAAGAAATCCTTACAAGCCCAGCCCAGAGTGGGGTTGGTTCAGACTGCCCAGGAGTTGGGTAGGGTCAGACCATACAGAATGACAGCATTTAGTTTGCACAGATTTTATAACCAATACACTTTAGTAGATATTTTTAGTAACATGGATACAGTTAATAGTTAGTTAATACTTAAATACCACAGTCTGTGATTTAGTGGATAAAAGATTATATTTGCAATTCAGTAAAAGGGAACATTGGCAGCATGGGTAGGTAAGATTAACATAGGATTCTCTGTAGCTAAGGTACTACTCATTGTTTACAATGTTAGCTTTAGTCAATAAATTTGAACAGGCAGAACATGTTAATGATATTTCTGGGTGTTTGGAATGCTGTAAGGCTGTAACAGAGAAATCCTTTCTATTCTACCCTGTACCATAAGAATATCACTATCCTTTCCTGTATTGACACGAGTCCCAACAACTAGAAGGCTGTATTATGGTACACAAATTAACAGTGAGACTTTAAAAAGTGGCAGCAGTATAATGTAATGAAACTAGTCCATAATTTTGAAAGATAAGGGTAACTGTACGCCTAAGCTAGTTCAGCTTAAGGGACAGAAAGTTTCAATGAAATGTGTTAACCTTCCCTGCTAAGTTTTGCAATCTTGAAGCTGGCTTTGTTAAGTAAGGTGGTGAAGGTGGGTGGAGAGGGTGATGTGACCTGCAAGGGGGATAAGGTGGTCCATAGCTCTCAATCTTCCATCTCCAAAATGAGGAACACTCACCTTCATAATGTGGAACAAATGGGCAAAATGTGGAACACATACTAATGGCTTACTAACAACTTCAACTAGGAAAGTCATAGGATGGTTAAAATATGCTGGTTTTACTTATAAAGAAGATCCTTTAATGAATTAATATGATTAATTTCTATTTACCATGGATTTCACTTAAAAAAATTCCTAACACTGAATGTGTGACTGACTCTTTCAATGTTGAACTTTGAGGAACTTCGAGTAACATGAACTTTTTAAGACCCAAAATGAGGTACGTTCCTCGTAATGAGGTACACTTGAGAGGTATGAGGTAGGCTTCAGTTACAGAAAACCTAATCCTTCAAATTTCACTAAACTGATTGCTGTTTTACTGAAACCTCAATCCCTAATGACAGACTTGCTTAAGTATACTAGAAAAAATGTCTCCTATATTCTCAGCTCACATGATGCTAAACAGGCTGTGACCTCATCAGATGTTTATATAATATGAGTTTTCTCTAAAAAGAGAGTTAAGCTGTGGAAAGTAAATGTCCCTTTGTCACAGTTAAATAAGTATGTCTCTAAGAGACCAGCAAACTTCTAGTACTTTCTATCTTAAGAATTAAAACCAGGAGGGGTTACTATTATGGCACAACTACTGCACAAACTAAATAGTGATCAACTTACAGTGGATTTCCTTTACTTCTTACTAGACGTGGCTGTTTGCATCTTTCTAAGGCTGGTCTTCTTATTTAAATGGAGGGTTTTGTTTAGCTTGTAATGCCCTTACAGGTCTTCTAGTGTACTAGGTTATTTTACAGATTTGCTAAGAAACTGCATCCCGCCATCAGGGGTCAATAGTAATAGGACATGTTACTGTGAGTGACTCCCCTTCCTTTACTCTTGGGCAGTGTAAGACATGATTGTCCTTCATTCCCTTCTTTTTGTGCTGTATTAGCACACTGACTGACTTAATCAGAATGGGCCCAAGGAACTAAGGCCTCCGTACAAAACAAAAGCTACCATTACTCATGGCAGGGCTTCTTGTTTATTTGACTACTTCAGTCACTTCATTGCCACACTGTTTATATGTGCGGAATAGGAAAGCAATTCCAGATATGCATTAAATGCCACTAAGACTTGAGCACATTTTCACATTTATATCCCTAGCAGAGTTTCACAAAAATATATAGATTTGACTGAAACAAGCAATAAATCAGTAGCCTAGTTCTTCCTTAAACATTTTGCATTTATAACCTCAAGGCTCTTTTATTGCTGGACTGTGACAAGACAAACCTGCCTTTACTTGTAAAACAATCCCAACACATTTGGAAAGTAACATTTTACATATTGATGCAGTCCAATATGCTAATGCTACTTTAAAAGTCCTGCTTTGTGTAGTGGTAGTTTTGCATGTGAAACTGGTTTAGCTGGTTCCCCCCAGAAAAATACATGGGGCGACAGCTGATGTTTCTGGTCTGAATTATTACTGGTTACCCAGCAGTACTGACTTTAGCTGACCAGTATGTTCTTGTAGTCTGCGTTAAGTCTGTTGTGTTTTCAGACACCACTGCTCTGTTGAGCTGAGGTGCACTTCATTAACTTACAGTATGTGTGCAATGCAAGGTCTTTAGGAGAGTGTGGGTTTATGTCCTTTGACACTGCCAGTCTGGTACAATATTTGAAGCACTTCTACAACAGGCTTATTACCTGGAATTTGGGAAACAAGACCTCCTTACCTCAATTCCTAACCATTGGAATTACATATCTAAGTACAAATGAATAATACAGGACTATAGTCAGTCTCAATCCTCTCCCTACCCAGTAAAAATGTACAGTGGACAAACACATTTCTGATAAACCTAGTACTGCAAATAAAATCAACAAAAATAAATAGCAGCTCAGATCAAATAAAAAGGAAAATAATTAAAAGTACAGCAAAAAACATTTAATGATCCTAAGGCGTGGGTAAAGTTTACAGAAAGGATGTCATTTATTTATTTATTTATTTATTTTATTTTATTGACATTTGTTGACCGGGAAAGTCCACTGGGTCAGAAAACCATTTTCAGTGGAGGTCCTGGGAGAAAAGCTCCACACGATTTTTATGAAACACCAAATTTAAACAAAAATAACATCAAAGTAACATATTACAGTACATAAAATGTAGAGAAATATTACAGTACAATTCAAAGTTTAAACGAATACAAAAAATTAAAGCAAAAAATTTGCACAGCAATATATGACACAGAGATTAGCTGCCAACCAATATCAAATGATATTACACATACATTGATTAAGGGACAGGTTTAAGGTGGCTTATTGTTTGTATTGCATGGGTAACAGGGGTTATTTTGGTAATGACTTTTTATAGTTGATTTAAAGGTTTTTAAACAAATAATTTGAGTTATGTGGGGGGTAAGGTATTCCATAGTTTAGCAATGTTATGGGAGTATACACTTTGTCCAACTCTTTTATTAGGTTTGGTAACATTTAAAAGCCATTTGCTGGAGGATCTAAGAGTTCAGGTTGGAATATAAGTATGTAGGATGGAGTGGAGTGCTGGGCAGCTGTTGGGTTTAAAAATTAGTTTGTGGGCTATAGTCATCTGTGTATAACTGAGGTAGTTGGAAAATTCTATCCAGTTAAATTGTGAGATTGCTTGGCAATGGTGTGTGCCGTTAGGTTTGTCTGAGGCAGATTTAGCTATTTTGTAATAGCAGGATTGGAGTTTGTTGCTAAGTGATGAGTGAAGGTTAGCAATATGATGGTAAAGTTTGCCTAGTTTAAAGTGGGGTTTCTTTATTGTGTTGAGAATATGTAGTTCAAAGGTGAGTTTATTTATTTGACATTTGTTTATTGGGGTGGTCTGACTGGGTCTACAGAACCCATTTTCATCAGAGGAGCTGGGAGAAAAGCTCCACATACAGTACAGTACAAATACAGTATAATCCAATCCAATGCAAATTACATTAGGAATACTATACAAAAATAAGATGAAAGAACAAACTGTGTTACAAGGCGTTGCAATATATTAGTCCACATCTAGACAATTGTACAGAGTTAAAACGTTACACACAATAATAGTCACTCTCACCATACATGACATAGACAGTGTCCAACAGTATGTAGGTAGTACCATGTGTGACATTAACTGTTATACTACATGAAAAATAGAATGTTAGTTTCAGTTAAGAAAATAGCAGCCAGAACGTTAGTGATACAGATAGATAGTGAGAGAGAGACCTACGAAGAATAGAAGCAGTAAAGCCTGAGCAGTAGCTTAAGGATGTGGTATAGAAACAGAGAAGGAGTTAGAAGAGCCTTAGGATCTTGCAGACTGTGAGGGATTGAAATGTGACAGAAGAGGAGGATGAGGCTAGTGTGACAGAAGAGGAAGACCTGAGCATTAGGCAGGCTTTATGCAGGAGCAAGACATGTATTGTTGAGATGATTTTTTTAAAGAGGCTTTGAAATGGGTTAGGCCAGGCATAGATCTGGTAGCCAGAGTCAGTGAATTCCATAGTATAGAGACAGACTATGAATACAGAGACTGACCTGGTTTTCTTGTGGGTTTTGAGATAGCTAAGAGATTTTGGTCTTCTGATCGTAGGGATCAATTTGATGCGTAAGGTGTGACTAGATTGGCTACTGCAGGGCAGGCATTAGGCTTGAAAATAAGGTTGTGCAAGGTGGATAGCTGAATAAAGGCAAGTTGGTTGGGCAGTTCAAGCCACTTTAATTCTAGGAGTGGTTTACAGTGGTGTGTGTTATACTCAGAGTTTGTGGCAAATTTGTTGTAGCACTGTTCCATCTTTCTTAGGGTAGAAGTTTGTATAGTTAGGATAGGGGCACCATAAAGAAGGAAGGGATGTAAAATCTATATATAATCTAATATCTAAAATCTAAAATCTAATAATATCTACTTATAGGTAAGACAAACTCCAGTGATTCAATACCAATAGTGAATGATGGTATTTAATAAAGATTCTCATCCTGGTTTATTTAATAACATGTGAAGCAATGGCATTTCCTTCAAACCACACCTTAATTAAATTCTTACTTTGCACACACAATAAAATAAAATAAAGCAAACATTTTTTTTTCATTTTCATGCATTATACATATATGTTTTCATTTCAACAATTATCATTCGCTCCATCATTTTTTAAATTGTTAATTTCCAGCCTTTCCTTAGAACTCGCTCCTAAACATTATTCTGCATGTATTTTTCCATAAATTCCATATATGTCTATGTAGTTTGCATCCTCCCTTTTCTAAAGATCCCATATCTATTATTTTATCTCCTTTGCAATATTCAGTACTTCATATGGTTTAGATATTGATTTCCATTTTCTAGTAATTGCATTTCTGGCAGTCAATAGCATTAAACATACTGAGATCTTATGGTAGCTAGACAATTCAAATCCTATATCCCAGCTCAAAAGAATTGATTTACTTAGTTGCAGCTTTTAGCTCCCCTAACATTTCTAACAACTCTTTGGAGAATTCTTAAAATCTGCCAACTCATTAAATTCCCAAAAAAGTATGTTCTCCAATTACCTCTCATTGTCCCATCACACTTCTAGAATTTGTTATCTACCTGATGAAAAAATTTTCTGAAGTTTGCTTGGGCCCTCCCTATTGAAATGTCGGCACTCGAAATGCTGAGTGCTGAAAAGCCAAAATAAAAAGACAGAAAACACAGCAGAATAGTGAAACTCGAAAATTGCTCTTCTCCTTAAAACTTTTTTTTGCTGGGGGCACCAAGCCACCCACTCTTCCCAATCTTATATGCATCAACTTCGAAGTCACTATACCTCTGAGAAAAGGGAATATTCTGAGAAATGGCATCTTGGACTGTAAGTCTATTCTTCTGGCCACTAAGTCTCCATATTTTGGGACTCTCTCTAGTAGATCCCAACATTTCAAATGGTTATGCTGCTGGGGATAAAACACTTCCAAGCAAAAGTCCTAAACTTTCTAGATGTTGTTGCATACGTGGGAGCCATACAGATACCCTCTCATTATTCTTTTCTATATTGTTTTCCATTCTCTATGCCCGCTCTTTTTAACCACCTTGGACTGAGTCTTATAGTTATCATACAGCTATCATACAATATTTTACATGTCCTGTTAATTATATATGTCTTACTATTTATCCATTTTATCATGCAGTTATCATACAATATTTATATGTCTTGTTAATTATATATGCTTTACTATTTATCCATTTTAACATCTGTTCTAAACTCAATTAAACTCTACCAGAGCAGATCGTTAGTAGCCTTCCCCTCTCCCTTTCTCTTTGCCTATACTCATATTAATCCCTGTTACTGAAGGTAGTCTCCAACCTGCAGTCCAAACTTCTTCTTGGCTGCATTCCGCTCTATTACCTTTCACTCTCTAGTTATTTGGCCCCAATACAGTGGATCTTTTGTGAATTTTCTCCAGAAAATTCCAGACTTCTCCAGTCTATTTTCTATATACCTACTAGCAGTAATTCCTGTTGATAAACTCTCTTTTCTCAATTCCTGTCTTACCTTGGTTCTCAGAATGCTTTCTGCTACTTTACAGATACAATATACTGTATGGTTGTTATTCACCTTAATCATCTGCATCCAGAATCCTACTAGCTCCTTATTTCTTGCCCCTCCCCATTTCAACAACATCCCCTTCCATTTTGATTTATAATGTTATGCTTACGTTATCTGTTTGAGCCTTAACTGCATACCTCTAACATATCCTTTCATGTAAGCTAATACTAAACCACCTTGTTCTACGGGAAGAATTAGCTTAACCCAATTAATGTTTGTCCTCTTCCCCTCCCAAATAAATTCTTCCAACTCTGTATTATGGAACACAATTTTTCCTCTAATCGATATAAATATACCTAACCTGTAAATAAACTACGGGGGCTAAATACATTTTCACTCCTTGTATCTTACTGTCCATATGGATAATCAAGAGCTTCCAGTTTCTCAGACTTTGTATTATATTTTGCTTAGTCTCTTCCCACATATCCTTAACAGCCATATTCCTTTTTAATCCATACAGCTAGATATTTCATCTTATGTCCCCATCAGTATAGGCATTGCTGAACCAATTTGCATCCAAGTACATAGTTTACCTCTATAGCTTTTGTTTTATCTTCATTTATTTTATATCCTGAAAAAAGCTGACATTGCCTGAGAATGCTGCATAATACCAACATGTCATGCCATATCATGTCATTCTATACACTCAAATGCTTTGCAATGATTTATATCTCATACTATAAACCTACAATGATCTTAAACTTCAATGCAACCATGTATATAAATAATCTCCTTTTGAAATTTTAATTATTTTTCCAGTGTAACCATGATTACTGATTGTCATCTTTTTGTACATGTGGACCTTTTCTCCCCGGGCCTCCACTGAAAATGGACATGTATCCAATCTGACTCTCCTGGTTAACAAATGTAAAATAAAAAAAAATAAATAAAATGTCCTTACCTGGATTTCTCAGGTACAAAATAATCTGCTAATACAGCTAACTTTTCTTGATTATCATTTAATTTGTACCTTTGAATTTCTGAGCCCCTCGTTTTATTTGCAAAGGCTCTTAATAATTATTCCTTCTGTCTCCTGCTCTATGTAGTAGTAGAAGAGAGCGACATAGAAGGGAGACATAACTTACTTAACAAGGAATAGCCAAGTTAGAAGGCTAGAAACCCTGCCAAAACCGAGGACCTAGTGCTTAATAAGAGCAATGCTATGGGCAGCATGGTGCATGCAGTCTGATGTACTAGCCAAAAGATAAATAATAGCAAAAGTAAAGAATGTACCTGCCTTGCTATAAATATTTAATAAAGATTCACTCTGCCTCCTGTTCTGTGTGGCAACTGAAGGTAGAAAGAGTGAGAGACTGAAGCTTGGAATTACTTAATATGTTTGTACATCTCTCGGTTTACTGCTTGTTGACCATTTATGGCTTACATCTTTAAGGATGACTTGCATTTGAAAGGCATGTGCTGATTTTCTGGTACTGAAAATTATGTTTTCAACTTTTCTTTTGGAGTGTTACATTATGCATTACAGATGGTACAAATCTGTGCTAACTTGTGCTGCCTGAAGTGACATTCCTGGCACCTCTATGATATCTCTTTCCAGTCTTTGCACTTTACTGTTCCCAGCCATAAGGCATATTTTATCTTGTTTGTTTTCTTATTTTATTGAAGACTGTTGCTATCTTGAATATTAAACCATAGGAACATTTTTTTCTTCCTTGAAAGAATTTTTTTCTTAATCATTTTGTTCAGTCTATCATTGTCCGGGCTATCATTGTATCAGAAGGTAGGAGAAATTTTCTAAAATGCACTACAAATGCAAATGCATCTAGAACATGCCCCCCAGACTTAACTTCATTTATTTCTCCCACAATTATTGGACAACAGTCTTAGCCACACCTGTCATAGCTTTGCCTATACCCCCATGTCCTAATTTGGAAATGTGAAAAGGAGGCAACCCTAATAAGCTCTCCAGTCACTTTCTAATCATATTGTACTGTAATCATGAGTATTTAACTAGAACTTGCAGCACGAGTATTAAAAGTAAATAAAATTAATTTATACTGATACATCTTGCGATATACAGAGGGATGACCAATGCCTTGGAGTCAGAGCTCTATATATTAAATGGTAAATACGAGAACTGGTGAATTATACTCTGCTGTTATTCTTTTGAACTTGTCACGACAATCACTTAGTTCTCTCTTCTGCAATTATTTGTTTGCATGTTTTCATACAGAAAGAATAAACATTAACAACAAAAAATGAAAACGAGGAACTGTGAATCACTGCCAAGAATGATAACTATATAGTCAAAATTATGCTCCAAAAATGTAATGTCATTGAACTTTTCTGTCCCAGTAAAGTGTTACACAGCATGGACATTTTTCTTATTTATTTAATAAGAACTCCTTGCAACAATTCTCTAGACAACCAGAAACAAAAATCACAAAATTAGCAACAGTTCGGAAGACTAGTTAAAACAGCAAAGTAAATAAACGCATAAACACATAAATAAGTAAATAAAACAGTGTACAGTGTTCTGTCAAGCTTGCAAAGCTTATGCGCCTTCTGTTTGAGTTCATTATATCGTTATGGATACAGCTTCTCTACCAGTGGAATACATTTCAACAGACTAGCTAACAACATGCAAATGAATGCTGTTCAGGCTTTCAGAATACATTAAGCTTTTTTGTCTGAGTGGATTAAGTTGTCACGGGTAGTCCTTTATTCAAAACTGTTATTATTATCTACTCTCTTATTATTAACTACTGTCCAGGCACAATAGATATTCTTGTTACCTCTTTTCTTGTCTAATGAAAGAAAGTACAAATCATTTGCTAGAAGCCAATGCCTACAGACATACATTTTTGACATTAATAAACTCAGGATCGAATAGACTGAATCAGCACTACATCCGACTGAAATCATGTATTAAATCAATATGGACAAAAAAAGGTACACCTGGAAGGCACTACAAGGAATGTCTAATCCAAATGTCTTAAAATGGGTTAAACTACTTTCTAAAAGAAAGCTTTCTAACAGAAGTACCCAGACTGTATTTTTAGACATGATCTGTCCCTCGCACTCAATGAGGATCACAGCTACAGGCAGACACTTAGGAAGAAAACTTACCTTCTTTAACCCTTGGGCTTTTATATCAATCAGCCTGGGGCACTGACAGCCCTCTGTATCCTACCAATGTTTAATTCTTTCATTTTCGTTTTAATCTCACCTTCTCCCTGAATACTGAGGAAAAGAAAATCTTACCAAATTATCTCATTGGTCATTTGCTGGAGATGGTCAAATCCTAAGAACTAAAAAAGCTTCCCACATTCCTCTGCTTTTATGAGAGGTCATAAATTTGAGAAATCTCTAAAAAGTGTTATCAGCCAATCTATGGATGAATAGAAATGCAACCCATGCAAGTTTAACTGAATCTCTTGTCTCAGCCTTGAACGTATAACCTAAGTGAGGCTTGTTTAATGTAGTACATAAGAAATTCATATAAAAGGTGATCTACAGCTGTCTATAACCAAATGTGTCTTTCCCGTACCAATAGTCTCCTCATGCATGACTAGTAAGCAGTCAATTGGTATAGTAGAGAATTGTTGTTTCACGCCAGTCCTTCTGTTATATAGTTAATCAATATATGTAAATAGTCTGAGACTGCAGCTCTATGAATTGTTATTCGTCAGCACAAATCCACAGAACTGAATCACAGACACATTTTATTTATTCACCAAGCCACACTGTCCTGTTTTCTCTAAGGCTGTGCACTCTCAGAGTTGGCATATTTAGATATAACAGTGGATGGACAATCCCCACCTTGTCCAAGTGCGTCAATACTTCTATTTGTAAAACTGATCCTATACCAGGATGTCCACATCCCTAGTAACATTGCCCAGAGAAATAATGACAGCATGCTCTTCCCAACTACCTTCAGCAGCATTGAGGTTAACCTCACGATGTATACCAATGAAAGCAGTTTACACACATTGAAGAAAAGGAAAGAGGTCGGTAAGAGGAAAGCATGTCCAGACCCTTCCAAAGCTTTAAAATTATGTTTATGTTCATGATTTTCTTATGTTTTTTTTTTTTTTTTGTGTGACTAAGTTTTGAAAGCTCCTAGTAGTTCCCATCGAGACATCCACAGGCCCAGGAGCAAAACAGGATCATGGTCAAATGCAGCCTTAGACAAAGGAATGGACCAGGCCCTTCAGCTATTTTGGTGTGCCATTATTTGTCTGTCTCCCCCCACTTACCATAAACCTTACTTCAAAACTGTCCACATGCATAATATTTTCTTCTTTACTTTTAAAATGAAGGCAGAGATGTGGATTTAATTTAAAACTTCTAACTTATAAATCCTTTGCTGACCAGGTTAACTCTGCTAGACTAGTACAGTCCTTTCAGGGAGGAGCCAATTAGTGGCATTTATACTACCTGGGGAACTTTGGCAATGGCATTGGGGAACTTCTCTCTACTTTTTTGACAGCTCAGGTGGATGTAAAGGATTCCATAGCACCTACTATTAATGCAGACAGATGGGGCCTCAGTTTAACATATTATCCAAAGGAAAAGACATCCAAAAGTGCAATTTACATGGTGTGGGAGTAGAACACACAGCCTTCTGCAACAAAGGCAAGTATGCTACCTTTTGTTCTACTTACACTGTTTTCAAATTCTACAGGACAAACACTGATGGCCTTTTGCTAAACAAAACAGTTACACACTGAAAACAGACTTAGCAGGAACAATAGTAAACTTCTCTTCTGAAACGCACATTCCTTGAAAATGTACTGAAACTCGCATTCTTTGAAAATGCACCCCTGATGTCTAGTCCGGTAGTTAGTATAGAGAATTAAGGCTGTTGTCTCCTATAACCAAGGTACAGGGTTTGGGCCTGAGCAAATTAATTAACTTACCTGCCATCCCTAACTAGGGTATTTTATGCACAGACACCTGTTGAAAGCTCTGTCATCTTTCCTAGTCTGTCCAGCTAGTCACTCCATGTTCCAAAAGTTCTCTGTCTCATTTCAGAAATATATCAGCCAGTTCCATAGCAGTAAAGAATTCTAGGTTCTCAGCTAGCAGTAAATCCCATATGAAAGGAGCTGAAAGTTCCAATGTTTAAATTCACATTGCAATGGACACACAGACATACAGTGTGTCCTTAAAGAATAAATCACACAGAAGCAGAGTGTGTCCTTAAACAGGAAATGGGTTTTATTTAGTTGTTTAATTAAAAATTAAATGTTACGGCAGTGCCCCCTCCAGCCAATGGGCCTTAGGTAACTGCCCAGGTTACCTAGTGCTGGAACCGGCTCTGCTCAGGAGTCTTGACTTTTTGCTCAGTACTTCCACTAGCTTTAAATCAATCAACAAGGAGTGTATGGTTCCTCAGTACTGCTCAGAGAAAGGCACTGATCTATAAATAGGACTGGAAAACATTTTGCGCTTGAAAATTCTCCCTGGGAATCACAGAGTATTTTGTTGTTGTGTCTTTCGGCTTTTCCCGGTTAAGGGTCGCCACAGCAGAACTCCGGTCTGCTAATGATTGGCAGATAGAGTTTTACATGCTGAGTTGCCAGCCCTGACACACAACCTTCAATGAAGGTACACCCATTCACGCATGTCTCCACGCAGAAGACGCTCTAGCTGAGAATCGAACCGGACAGTGTGTTACTGTGAGGCGACAATGCTACCGCAGCAGCACCACCGCAATATACCTGAAAAGAGTCCAGATCCTCACTTAGTGCATAAACTATTCCATTATCTGTGTTGTCAATATTAGCTCTGCTTGCTGCTGATTTCATCTGCTTGGAGCCTCACTTTTAAACATACATAAACAA
The DNA here is from genome assembly GCF_019279795.1 of Protopterus annectens. Classification (NCBI taxonomy): domain Eukaryota; kingdom Metazoa; phylum Chordata; order Ceratodontiformes; family Protopteridae; genus Protopterus; species Protopterus annectens. Next base: position 1,203,204,624 of record NC_056728.1, read on the forward strand.
ATAAATAAACAAATAAATTGTGCCTAAGATAACAAAGAATAAAACTGATCTTTCTAGCAGTCAGCTGATAAAGAACTTATTCAAAGATGTGTAATAAAACTTAATTTTATTTTATTTATCCTTTGCTGACCAGGTTACTCCCATTAGGCTAGTGGCCTCTTTTCAGGGGAGACATGAGATGGCTACTTCTATAAGAGGAAGTCTGGCTAGGGCATCAGGGAACCTTCCTTACTCTTTTTTGAAAGGTGCAGTGGAATATTTGTGCAACCACCAACTCAAGCAGATGGGACCTCATCTAATCTGCAGGATGGCACATTCAGGAGTGCAGAACCGCCTTGTACTGCACTGCAGTGTCAGTAATTTAGAAAGTTAATCCCATCACCTATGGTGGAAACAGAACTCATAGCCTTCTGGTCTTCCAGTACCAAAGGACTGTTGAGACACTGACAATATACATCTCTATTTCCCTGTATATAATGGTTTTGCTGTAATCCTAACCAGTAACGTCAATATGCCATCTCCTTTCATTCTCTTGCAGAAGGTGTCTATATCTACCCAACAGGATCAAGTTAGGCATGTCTCACAGGATAAGAGAAGTCCCCACCCCGCAAAAGAATTACTGTCTACAGTCATGGCCTCTTCCACATCAGACAACCACTTTTTGGAATTCAAATACAATAATAAATATGCATTAAAGTTCTATGATTTTAGAGTAGTGAGCTATTAAATATAAACAGAAAACAATAAAAGCAAGGTCTGAAAGCACTGCTAGGGAAACTGAACACAACTTGCCATGTAAAGGTTTTGCGCTGAGATAAATGCCTTTTCTCTTTTAGCTGACTTTGAAGGGAATAATATGCTTATTCTATAATGGTAAATGAATCCTTATGTATTAGGGTTACTTACTAAAACGACATTTAATATGATTTTCATCCAGTCAATTTCCTGTGGTGGGGGTATATAAAACTAATGTATGCCCTTCATAAAATGTTCAAAGGCACATAGTAATCGATGTTCCTGACACAAAATGCAGCAGAAGGAAGATAAGCTGAATCGTTGTTAATTACTGCCTCCACGTCTTCTCTTAATGGCTGCAGCTCTATTCTCATTATCCTTTTTTGCTGTATAAGTTACAATTGCGGGGTTGGGAGGATGGCCTAATGGGTAAGGTGTTTGCCTTACAAATACAAGGTGCAGGGTTTGAGTCACATCATAGCAAATACTACTAAACTCCTTTTTATCACAGGAGTGGGGCCCACTGGTTGTAAATCATCATCACATTTTCCCGATCTACATTAAATAAAAATCAGATCATGTATTAAATAGATGGGTATAAATGGGGAGGCTTGAACAGATATAGCACAGATGACAGAACCCAAGATTAATCTGATTGGCTTGTCTTTTTGCATCATCCAAATTGATTGAAGTCTCCAGCTGGGGAATTGTTGATCACTTGTTTCACTAGGAAAGATTACAACTGAAGAAGGGTACTTACCTGGCCTAGCCATGCGCTCTTACTCTGAGAAGTAGAATGGGAACTACCTATTTTACTGTTATAGTGTCCTTATTTTTCCTACTTTACTTCATTCAGTTTTGGACTTTAGCTACAGGTTAGTGACTTGCTCATTTTGGCATCTAAGAACATCACTGGGCTAGCCAGTCTGATCATCATGTCCTCAACAAATCCTTATCACATCTCCTTACACTAGAAACACCTTTGCTTCACAAAACCATTCACCATCCAACAGCCACCACACCTCTCTTGGTCTGCCCCTGCAACCTTTCTGAACCATCCAACCTCTCCAGTATAACTCAAGGCCGCCACTTTTCCACTCAAACTACAGTTGTATGCATTTCAGCTTTCAAGAAGCCTGAGTGCATTGTGGTCATATCTTCACTTTGCAGGCATCATAATGTAACAAAACTGAATATGTATCTACGTACTGTTTATCTGCATTTTACTGAATGTTTGTTTGCTGAACAAACGATAGGGGTGGTATACAATGCTGAATGTATGGATAGACAATGGTCAAAATATCAACAGTATGCTTCATTGAGACAGATGGATGGGGTTTGAAGGGGGTAAGACTGTTTGTGCATGTTTTGAGAGTTAGAGTTAGGGTCAGGAATAGGTGAAGGGATTGGTTTTGTGCACGTGTGTGTGTGTGTGTGTGTGTGTGTGTGTGTGTGTGTGTGTGTGTGTGTGTGTGTGTGTGTGTGTGTATTTTAGGTTTAGGGTGAAGGTTAACTAAAGGGATAGATATAGTGCTGGTAGCGTGTATTTCGGTGTCCTTAGTAATTGGTGCTATTCCTAACATTGCCCCTTCCCCCACCCTAACCCCACACCTTCCCTTAAAAAAACAAAAAAAACCTTTGTGTAACACTGCCACTATGTGAGGCAAGTGTTATGGGGGGTGGGGTTACTGTGAAGATCAGAAAAGGAAATAATTTTCCTCTCTTGATCTGTAGTAGGGTCAAAATTTAGGGTGTTCAATATTATGTACTTTTAAATTTATTGATGGCAGTATTTGTTTTTTATATACACACACACACACACACACACACACACACATATATATATATATAACAATATATCTGTATATATGTGTGTGTGTGTGTGTGTGTGTGTGTGTGTGTGTGTGTGTATACATGTATATGAATATACACACACATATATATATATATATATATATATATATATATATATATATATATATATATATATATATTTGTATATGTATATATATTTATATGTATATTCTACTTCTCCCTTCATAACCCCTGGTCATACATATCTTGTGGTGAGGTCATGTATCCTCTTGCAGTTGCCTTATGTTTTGAAATAAATAGTAGCCTGGAGTTCTCTTTGGGACCAACTCTCTGACAAACAACTTCAGATGGATGACAGACTATTTGCCCACACCTTACATGATCTGGCATAACTCTGTAAAAGCAAGGGATTAATTCACCCATTTTGTTAAAGCATTTAATCATCTATCCTTGTGTTTCATCTCCCTACCCAGCATATGTACACATGCATGTTTGTATGTATGCATGTTTGTATGTACGTGTGCACGTATTTATTTTTTTATTTATTTATTTTAGCCATCAAGATGTAGTCAGCATGAGGCAAGCCATGAATTCAAGGCAGTCTTGGGAATGTCCTCCCACCATACTTATTTGGAAGTGTCGGGAGTTGAGGCCCCTAAAACATTTCCTTGGGTACATACCTGTCAACTTCTTAGTGCAAGAAATTTGGACAAAGCCATAAATAATTGAGGACAAGAGTCTGAAATCAGGGACAAATTTTAAATATTGCTCTTATGAACATAGAGAGTTGCTAGAATAACAGGCATTACTTTAGCATGCAATTAAGGATATAAAGTCTGAAGCTCAAATGTTTGCCATTATTTAGTGACTTCAATCCTCAATGATTTATCAGAAAGCCACACATTTTATGAGGGAAAGACTAAAAATATAAGGGAAAAATCAGGTCATTTTGTGAAATTCTGGATAATTGAGAGGTGTGATTTGGAAGTTGTAAAAAAATGAGGAAAGTGCATTTCTGATTAGATTTGCAGGGACAAACTTCACAAAAAAGGGACTAGATGAATGTGCTCTCAATATTTAGGACAAGATGTATTTGTCTGTGTACCTGTTATTTTATTGGTACCCTAATTTTCTTTTAGGGAGAGAAATACTTCTAGGCAATTCTTAGAATATTGTGTGTTACTTGCTTATTTGCAACTATGTCAAAATCTAAATTATTAGTGTTTTGCCATGAGAGAGTTAATATTTTGTTCCTCTGTTAATCTATTTATGTTAACTAGTGAGACACCTGCCAATGAGTTATAATACTAAATACTCTTTTCAGTCATAACTAAAAGTAAGATGTATAAACGAACAATTTAAAGAAAATGATGTATACACAAGTAAACCAAAAGGGAACACTGAGCATTAGAATGCACATACATGTAACGATAAATTTAGATTTCATTTTAAGTTAAAATTGAGTCTATATTACAAATCCTATCCTTCTTAGTTTTAAACAATATTTTCTGTCTATCTATCTGAACACATTTATTTTCAATGACAAACAACTTAAAGAAATGTAAGTTGTTATACTGTAGATATATAATGAAACTAATGGTTTCTGAGTGGACCCTCTGCTTATTTCTAAGGATACTGTATGAACTGAAGTACAAAGCTGGCCAGGAGTTTTAAAACCTAGGGAATGGCTTCAGGGTCAGCCATTCTTTTATCATCAAGAAGCACATCTATGAACAAAGGAGTAGCTAGTTATTCTGGTGTCCAGAGCTGTTCCCCAATCCAGCACTCTCCAAAAAAACTTTTCAAAATTAAAAATAATAATAAAAATAAAACCTCTCTCTTTAAATGTAGAAAACTGGTTGCTGCATTTGTAGCAAGCAATTTCTACAGTTTATGTATACATGATGCTAAAATGCTTGTTATAAAAAGAATCATTTTAAACTGTAGCAAACCACTTGCTACATTTGTAGCAAGTAGTTCCTACAGTTTATGCCACAGAAGGAAGACTAAGTGCTTCAGTTCTGAACACAAACACAATGCATGCGTTTGAATGTTAGCAGTTGTTCTTCACTGAAAACCAGTCAGAGTCTGCCAATCACATCCCATTGCAATTTTCAGCAGGGATTGCTGCCCCCTTCACTTCACCCTAGCTAAGCTGCTCTCTGTGAATGCCACTGAATGGGTTTGGACCTAGATTATTTTCAGAATAAGAGATCATATAAACAACACCTGAAACTCAAGGAGCTTAAAGTTCGAGGTCATAGCAAAAAACAAACAAGAACATTTCAAATCACCCCAGATAAAAACATACATGCTAGTTAATTGTTATGTATACATGACAACATGGTATTAACTTGCTCAAAATGCCTTGCTATGTAACATCAGGGTGAGTCATGTGCTTCCCTCTACCCTATAATAAGCAGGGAATGGTGCAACTGACAGAAAGAGACGGTAATGTCTTCTTGTATACTGTAAGGTTTGAATGACAAAAGGGGAGGGATGGTGTATCCTTGTATACTGTGGAGTTGTGAATAACAAAAGGGGAGGGATAATGTACTCTTATGGACTAGTTAGATTCTCCAGTAAAGAAACAATTCCATTTTACATACAACAGTGACACTTATACACGTACAAGGTGCTCCTTCACATGGCAGGCAGCCAGACTGTAACTTAAGTATATTCCAGAATTAATTACAGTACATTGCAAAATGATCCCGTTACACTGTAATTTGTGCTACTGGGGAAAACAACTTTGCTAAGAGCCCTTATTAACCAGAATGCAAACAAAGGCTATACTAATTAAACTTCCTGGTCTGCACAGGCATTAGGCAAAGTGTGCTACATTAAATCAACAAGTATAGCATGTCCTAAAACACTTGCGTATACAAGAAGACAAACACTAGGTCAGTGATAAGTTATCATTGAAACATTAAGGTAAGATGAAGCTGTAACATTATGTTAAAAACTAAAAGGTAGCTATGTGGAAAATAAAACACATGATCAATTGGATTAATTATGTTGTATCAAAGTTTCAAGTCCAGACAAGTCAGTTCATGTAGTTTATAATTTTGTGTGTGTGTGTGTGTGTGTGTGTGTGTGTGTGTGTGTGTGTGTGTGTGTGTGTGTGTGTTTGAGAGAGAGAGAGAGAGAGAGAGAGAGAGAGATGTTGTTTGCCATGCTCTAAATAAAACATCATGCTGTTTGTTTCTGATCCTCTTCTAAAAGGAAAGGCACAACGGTGTATTTTTTCCAAATGTTCCTTAGTGAATTAAACTGTCGTTCAAGTGCTACTCCTTACATTGTGTATAATGAAGAAAAATGATTCAGTCTATGTTAATGGCAGATACTCCTTCAGCCAGTGTCCCTAGACACCTTAGATAATTCTATTCTCTCAGCCTTTTTTTTTTTGCCATTTATCTTTGGAAGGAACAAAGTGTACTTCCCAGTTCTTTTTCTTAGAGTTGAAATGTTGTCATGCACTATATGCATGCTCATTTTGTTAAACTACAATTCTTTGTTCAATTTTCTTGTATAATGTCAAAATAGTAATACTCCAACAAGAAGGGATAGTGCATCCTAAATGAAGCATCTACGTCAAGCCAAAGCCATTTAAGTAAGAATTTATTTGTGTTTCATCTACTTTCACACCCACTCCTTGCTTTATACCATTTAATTAACTGAGCTTATTAAAATAATACAATGGAAATGAAACAAAATCTAGAAAATATAACATGACAACAATATACAATATAACGGGAAAACACAGAGACAGCTAGTGTAATTGAATGAAAACGCTAAGTTTGTGTGTGTGTGTGTGTGTGTGTGTGTGTGTGTGTGTGTGTGTGTGTGTGTGTGTGTGTGTGTGTGTGTGTGTGTGTGTGTGTGTGTGCGTTTGTGTATCTGCATGTAAACTGTAATGATTCACAGACCCACAAGAAGCAGTGCAAACCATTTCCTGCATCCATTTTTTCTCTAATTTTAATTGGTTAATTCCAGTGTGGCATTTAATCTGCTTTTGCATGGATAACGCATAAAAGCACATGGACAGACAATATAAAAGTGAGAGATGGCAGTACTCAGTTCAACACCTTATATATTATTTTTTTTATTTTACATCATTTATTAAGAAGGGAAGTGAACTTATCAATAACAGACCTTTTCAAATATTTTTTTTAACAAAGCTGGAGCACCAAGTGAATATTTTTTCTCAGACTCTTTTTAGACATTACCCTGTGCCGCAAGGACAACAGCAAATGTTACAAGCCATGCGTATTTTAAAGGAACCACTCTACCAGAATTATGTTTTATTTTATTTTATTTCATTTTACTTCTTTGTTTTATCAAGTAGGAAAGTAAGAGGAAATCAAATCAACTGGGAAGACATACACAGAAATAAGAGAAGAAGAGAAAACTTCATATATTCAGGTGGGCATGCCTGAAGTCTGCATAACTGAACTGTGAAACAGAAAACCTTAACCCTTGAGTTACAACGATGATTGTTTATTTCTTCCACTCTGTCCTTGTTTAAAATGTTGTATTGTACTTGTTTGTCAAATAGTGTACTTGATGAACTTGTGCAGTAACCCAGAAGCACTGTTCTTGTTAAATGGCTTGTTCACACTAAAATCCTACATGTAAGTGGAGACCAAAGGAGTCAAACAACACACCACATGATACTGTTCAGAAGCAGCTCAAAGTCTTACATTCATAGGTAGTCACTAAGCATGAAGCCCAGGGACCATTGCGAAGTCTAGCTTAAACTCCCAGGTGCCTTCAATCAATGTCTGATTAAACTATTTGCTCAAGGTCATACAGAAGGCAAATAAGGGCTGAGGGATTTCATCCCTGTACCACAGCCTTAACCTTCAGTCTGCAGGTTTGATTTTGGTCAGAATGAATCAGATTTAACTGATTAATTTGAAGTTACTCTGCTTTCTTTTTCTACATGGTAAAAATGACAGTGATCTGTCTTTCCATCATTAAGGTTCACTACTTAAAGAACACTCTTGGTTTTTACCAAGGAAATTCTGTGTATTATTAATGTTTGCTATATTTACTACAGTCACTATTGCATGTTGCTCGCTTTCCTGTTTAAGAAAGTCAAATCATGGGTGATCTTCTTGCAGTGTATGAAGTAATCTGTGCTTTGTAAATATTCCTAACAGCCTAATCACACCACCATTTCTCCTTTATTAATAAGGATCTTTGCATCAAGTACAGTAGCCTCATTTAGCAAATTTCAGCAAAATGCAGAGAAACATAACACAAAAGGTAAGAAACACCTGTGCAGACCAAGTCAATTGTCAGTTCCTTAAAAAGAAAGAACATTTATAAAATTTGAAGGAGAGACTGCAAATATAATGAGCTAAATACCTCCTACTAAAAATATGTTGGTTATAGGTTCATAGGTTCATAGGTTCATACTAGGCTATCTGCCCGAGGGCATTTATAAGCCTAGCCATAGTTTTGTGGCTTACGCCACCCCTTAGTTTGGAGAAACTAAGCCCATTATTTAGCTGTGCCTCTGTCGAGCAGTGACACTGAGGTAACCCCTGGGGTGTATCTGCGATCTCCCATCCATTGGTCAAGATTCCTCTTGAACAAGGCCAGCGAGGTGCTCTGCCTCACATAAACCGGGATTTTGTTCCACAGCATAGGGAGTCTTTGGGTGATGAATCTATCCCTCCAGCACGTCCTATTAATAACCGTGTCGAGGTTTAAGTCACCTGCCCTTGTGGCTCTGAGGGATCTAGATTTTTTGAGATGAAGCATATTCATCAAATCTGGGTTTGACATGGCCTTGTATGTCAGGCATAGGTCACCTCTGAGTAAGCGGTACGCAACTGAATATAACTGGAGTTCTTTCAGTCGTGCAGCATAAGACAGATTTTTGAGACCCTTTATCCTTTTGGTGAGGAACTTTTGTGGCCTCTCCAGCTGCTGCAAGTGTCGGGTCAGATACACTCCGAATGGGGCATTGTACTCGATCATTGGTCTGATGAGTGATGAGTATAGGGAGACTATGACTTCCCTTGATCTAGATGTGAATCCCTTCATGATAAGGTGGGCAATGTAGAAGGTCTTCCTAACTACTTTAGCAATATGAGGGTCGAATGACAGGCTACTGTCAACCTGGGTTCCCAGGTCCCTAATAACTTCTTCTGTGTTCAGGGGATTGCCACCTATATGGTAGCTAGGGGTAACCTTATTTTTCCCGAAGGGTATGACTATGCATTTCTTGGCATTTAACTTGAGGCCATGGCTCTGGCACCAGTTATCTGTTTCTGTGAGACCCTTCTGAAGGATATCTGTGTTGGATGTGTTCTCAACTACGGCGCCCAGTTTGCAGTCATCTGCGAACTTTGTCAGCCATAACCCTCCTGTGTTTGCTTGTACTTCAGAAAAGTAGATGCCAAACAAGAGTGGGCCCAGGACTGAGCCCTGTGGGACACCACTTGTGACAGGCTTTGAGTCTGACATGGCGCCAGCAACTCTGACCCTGTGGGTTCTGTCACTCAGCCAGTTTGCAACCCATCTTGTAATGTATGGGTTTACATTTAAGTTGATGAGTTTTTCAATGATACCCGAGTGGGGTATTGTATCGAAGCCTTCGCCAGGTCTAGGTAGGCTGTATGGACTGCCTTTCCCTCGTCAATGGCCTTGGTGACTGTTTCAAAAAAGGCAACCAAGTTTAAAAGGCATGATCTGCCTTTGACAAAGCCAAACTGGGTTGGATCCAAAGTCTGCAAATTCCCTATGTCTTGATTTATGAGATCCATTATGATCCTTTCCATGGCTTTGCAGATCAGGCTTGTCAAGCTAATGGGACGGTAATTTTCAGGGTCGCTGGAGGCACCGCCTTTGTGGAGTGGGACCACAGTCGCTGTGCGCCACTCCCTGGGTACGTATCCGGAGGTGAGACTAAGATTAAACAGCTGTCCTATCTGTGGGTTTAATTCCTCGTTGAGTTCATGGAGCACACAGCCGGGGACACCATCAGGTCCCATGGATGCTGTGTTCTTTGCCTTGGAGAGAGCAGTTCTCACCTGAGCATTTGAGATGTTTGGGAGGCTACAATCATTTGGTATAGATATCTCTTCTTTAGGCGGGGAGGGTGGGGAGAAGTTTGCACTGAACCTGTCAGCCAGTATGTTGGCAATGTCTGTAGGATCAGTAATCTTCACATCATTTTGAACTAATTCTGAGCATATCTGGGAGTTTCCTCCTAGGTTTCTGACATAGCTAAAGAATGTTTTATGGTTGTCTTTAGAGTCCTTAGCTATTTTTTTCTCAAAATTAGCTTTGGATGATTTTATGAGAGCTCTTAGCTTTTTACTTATAGTGATCAGCGGTGTCTTACCTTTTAAGGATTTTGCTCTATCTTATAGTAGCTTTCTCCTTTTATTGTAGAGTTTGTTTATGGCTGGGGTCCACCAGACTGGATGCTTGCCTTTGGTACAAAGAGTCTTTGTTTTGCTTGGGATTGCCTGATCCATGCAGCCCTGCAGGTGCTGGTAGAAGGCATTTGTAAGTGATTCAGCGGTTTGAGTAATGTTAACCGCCGGCTCAGGGGCCTTAAAGGAGACCACACTAGTCTTTAGAAGTGTGAAGTCGGCTTTCGAGAAGTTCTTTACTGTGGTCTTTTTCATTTGGGGTGGGGGCGGGATGAGGACCTCCAGTGAGATTAGTTTGTGATCAGATCTCACCAGTGAGGGGTATACTTTTGGTGTTGAACATTGTGCTCCCATGTTCATGATGATGAGATCAAGTATGTTCTCTCCTCTTGTGGGGATGGTGACTAGTTGTTCCATGGCATTTGAGTTTATGAATTCCAGGAACTTTTGGGCTAGAGTGTTTGGGCTTGAGTAGTGTTCCCAGTCTATATTAGGGTAGTTGAAGTCACCTAGTATGATGGTGTTCGGAGATACATTTATCCCCTCCAGTGTTTTCAGGAAAGCCATGTGAGGTTCCTGAGTTTGCGAGGGTGGCCTGTAACATGCTACAATTTGCATAGCAGTCTTGCCTATGGTTAATTGCACCTGGATGGTTTCTGATGCATCGTGCGATGCCACCAATCTTGAGGTGTGGGTGTCCTTGATGAATATGGATACCCCTCCTCCTTTCTTGGTATTGTCCGGGTTTTGTGGCTGGAACGCATGATATGAGGTAAAACCTGATAGTGCTGGGGTGCTCTCAGGAGCCTTGAACCAGGTTTCTGTCACAGCACAGACATCAATATTCTCCATACTGAGAAGGGTCTCGAGTGCGTGCATCTTGAGGTTGAGACTTCTGGCATTGAGCAGCATTACCCTTAGTTTTTTTTCTTTGTTTTGTTCTAGGGTGGTAGGTTTTGAATTTGAGCCTTGCCTAAAAAAGGCACTATGGGGGTGGCAAGAGCCTTTGCCAAAATCCGGAATCCCAGGGGTGACAAGTGCAAGCCGTCCCTTGTGAAGCAGCGTGGCTTGTCCAGCATGTCATCCCAGGCAGACAGACATTGGATCCCCTTTGAATGACACCAGAGTTTAAGCCAATTGTTAAAACTGATCATCTTATCTCTGTATTGTGGCATCATTCTTGGTGAAGGTAGGATACTGCTCAAGGTCAGGGTCATACCTGCCTGGGCTACATAATCAAAGAGCTCCTCTATGTCTCTTTTCATGTAGTCCAGGGAGGTACGTCTCAGGTCGTTTACACCAGCGTGGACAATGATTGAGTCGACTTGTACCTGCTGTTGAGAGACCTGAGTGCATGCGTTATGTGGCGGATTCTAGCACCTGACAGGCAGCTTACTGTGACCTTCTCCTTACTCAGTCTGGTGAGCGGGACGTCAGTGTGTCTGACTATGGAGTCACCAATGACTAGTGTGTCTGGCATAGTGTTTGGCCTTAAGGGCTGTGACTGCTTGACACTCTGACTGTGTGGTCTATGTGATGCAGGTGTTGTGTTCTGAGGTGGTAGCTGTTTGGGTGTCTGCTTTGGTGGCCTCTGCTGTTTTGGTAGATTTTTGATCAGAGCCTCCGAGTATGTCTTTGTTTGTTTATGTGTATGATTTGAGGTTGTGATGGTTTTATGTGAGACTGGGTCTATAGTATGTGTGGTTACCTTTCCTCCTGTCTGGTCTTGCCAGTCCTATGTTGAGAGAGTTCAGCCTCCAGTTTGGCCGTATAGTTGCATCTCTCGCATGTATTTGTGTTTTGTGGGAGGAGGAGAGGGTTGTCTGTGTACATGAGGCAATTGTAACATTGCCTCAATAATCCCAGGTTCACCAGCTGAGCAGGAGAGGATATTAGCAACTGATCCCTCGACATGCTAGAAGGAATAGACAGAAAAACTTAAAAAAAGGTTTTGGGGATGTGGGTGACCAAGAAATGGGGTTTGCTTTTTTTGGGGTACTTTCTATAACAAGAGTGCTGTATCGAGGTGATAAGTACTGTAGGAGCAAGTGCTTAGCTATACGGATAGAGAATAGTCTACTTGGGTGTCAAGTAGAGATAATTTATAGTTGGAGGATACACTAAATAGAACAGCAGTACACTTTGAGGAAGGTAGTTTTAAGGGAAAATTTGAAGAGTGAACTTTAGGTAGCCCTAATAGTTTAAATCTGCTTAACCGGCGCTGCCCTAGTGTGCAACGGTAGCAGCTCCGTGCTAAATCGCGCTAAAGCGCGCTAACGCGTGCTTTATAGCAGGGGGCTGGAAAAAACAGGAAATGACCGAAAAAGGCCAACAAATTACAAGTTGCTGCTTCTAACCACTCCTCTGAGGACAAACAAGCAGCTCAGTACTCCCACCTCCCACTGGTGAGTAAAGAAACTACCTCTGGCCACACAAGAAAATGGAGGAACACAGAAACCAAATACAAAGCCCAGGGATCAGCAAAATCTGATCACAGCTGATGAAACATTTGTCAACACATTTCGAAAGGCTTATAGGTTCATAGGTTAATACTAAGCTTACAACTGGGGAGCCATTGAGAAGCTTAGCTACATTACCCTTGACATGACAAGAACAGGACAAGTTTCCTCTGAAAAGAAAATCACTTGCACTAAAACCAGATATGAATTTGGATCTATCCATCGAACCACATTATGATTGCTATTATTATTACACAATTACATTATTATGTAATTATTATATATACAATTCTTGTATCTTTTTGGAAGTCATTTCCCTGGGGAACTATCAAACTGACAATGCACCCCTAAGGGCTGACCCAGTTGTTCAGGGTCTGGGAACTTGTGCGGACAGTGACCTACCTTTTGACCAACATGTGTCCATTGTTCTTAGAAGTATAGCTGTTTCACCCAGTGCCCTTAGCCAGTACTATGGGGTCACCCCAACCTATCGGCTCTTCAAGTGAGGAACAAAAAACCCTCTTCACTGCAATAACCTGATCACTATATTGTAAGATCTACACCCACCCTCCAGCTCTTCCACTGAAGAGCAAAACAAAAAAAGGGATGTTCCTTCTACTGGCACATCAATCAGGTGGTCAGATGCCTGGCATATGCCCCTGCTCCTCCTGCTCCAACCATTCAGGCCCTTGCAGATGAATTTAGTGCATACCAGCAAATCAAGTGGCAACAAAAATACTAGGGATCTATACCTCTTCTGTTACATCAACAGAGCAGTTTGGAGGGACTGGTATATCTCACATAGGGTACTGCTACCCTGGAACAGACTCCCCATTCACATAAAACAAAGCTCATCCCTGTCCATATTCAAGCACAACTTGTATCTATGGATGGGAAAGAGAAAATGTTCCCCAGGACTGCCCCCTGTACTACCCTAAATGCTTTCTCCCATGCATGAGTGCCTTCACATAATCTGTGGTATGATCCCAGTTATTCTCATTAGAGATAACATATAATTATCAACCATGGGATGGGTAAGGTTAGTCTCTAACCAAATGGAATAGGTTAATTCAAGCAGAAAAAGGCAAATTGGCTAGGCTTAAAATGGACGACAAGAGCCTAGTACTTACCTATGAACCTATGAACTGAGGGTGACTGTAAGGTATCCAAGAATGTACACCAACTGATGTGTAAAAAGAGATAGTTTTAAAGATGGAAAATGTGCTGAGTTAAAAAATGCTTTACAGGTGTGGTTAATCTTACAGGCAGATGTTTTGGTGTTTATTAGACTTTTCTTCTGTGAAGGCAGAAAACATCAAAAAGCACACAAGGTTTCAAAAAACAAAACACTAAGCAAAGGTCACTTCCTAAGAGCTTGTATGAAACAACGTAAAGGGACAGGAATTTTAACCTGTTTGGTATCTTAAGTGGCTTAAACTGAAAATTTTAGTTAGGAATCTTATAGGTCCATTGGTATATACTAGGCTAATGGCATCCAGGGCCTTTATAAGCCTAGCCATGCAACCCAACCCAATTGTGTCCCTGTGTATCACTGGGGTATATTTGGAGGGATATGTTACTTAAGATGTTTTTAGAGGTTATGGAGAGGGATGTGTTCATTTGGGCATTACTGTCTGCGTCTTTCCCTATCAGAGACATGACGGCCAGACCTGGAGTGAATTTCCAATTTCCCTTTCATTTGTCAAGGTAACACTTAAATAGTATTAAGGATGAGCTCTGCTCACATGGATGGGGAGCTTTTTCCAGAGTATGAGGATCCTGTAAGACACATGTAAATCACCAGCATGTCTTATTTATGTCACAAGGAGAGTTTAAATCCTTGGATCTAGTGGTTTTGATGTTGTTCATGTTATCAGATGTGTAAAAGTTCCATTAGAGTTAGATCCAAGAATGCCTTGTATGCCAGACATAGACTGCCTCTCAGTAACTTGTAGGAGACAGATGACAAAGACAGGGTTTTAAGGTGATCTGTATAGGGCAAGGACAAGGCTGTCTGGTGAGGTGCAGGTTGATGGGGGATGAATAAAGTGGCACTATGACTTCCTTGGACCTGAATGCCATGCCTTTACTTATAAGTTGGGCGACATACAATGATTTTCTTACTACCTTGGTCATATGTTGCCCAAAGGCCAGATTAGAGTCTACATATGTTCCCAGATGTATGGCTACCTGGTCACCTCTTTGGGGTGTATTATTAATGGTGTAATTAGCCTTTGATGCAATTTCTCCAGAAGGCATTATAATGCATTTCTTGGCATTGAGTTGTAATCTGTGACTTTGGCACCAGTCATTTGTCTGTGTTGCACCCTCTTGTAAGCTATTGTGTCATGGGGAGATTCCATGATAGCTCCCAGCCTGTAGTCATCTGCAAACTTGGTCAGCCAAAGGCCCTTGACATTAGTCTTCACCTGCAAGAAGTAGATGCTAAATAGGAGCAGTCCCAGCATGGAGCTCTGAGGTACCCCTCTGGTGACTGGTCTCTTAGTGGAAGTGGTTTTACCAATCCTGACTTCCTGGGTCCTGTCTGCGAACCAGCTGGCAATCCAGCAAGTTATGTAGGGGTTTATGCCAGTTTGCTGAGTTTGTCAACTATACCCGAGTGGGGTATTGTATCAAATGCCTTAAGTAGGTCCAGGTACAGGTACATGGGATGCACCATTTTCCCTTCATATACTGCTTTGTTGTCCTTCTCAAAGAAGTCCACCAGGTTGAGTAACCATAACCTTCCCTTGATAAAGCCAAACTAGGTTCAGTTCAGTATCTGAAGGTTGTTTATGTCTCTGTTGGTCATTTTCATGATAATTCATTCCATGGCTTTGCATATTACACTAGTCAGACTAATAGGTTTGCAGTTTCTGGTGTTAGTTGATGGTTCACACTTGTGAAATAAGACAACCATTGCAGTCCTCCATTCTCATGATACTAAGCCTGTTTTGAGGTTGTACAAGATATTTAGATAGTTACATTGCAAATGGATTACTGCATTCGAACAATATTTTTGTGGCAAATGACAGCTACAATAATCAAATGATGTTCATCTTGTTGAAAATACTATAGCACAACACATACCATGTAATGTAATTTGATAGCACTAAAACCACTAACTAATGAGTGAACAGGCAATGAATATTTTACACAGGTACTTATCACCTAAGTCAATAATGTTATCTAAAATAGTCCAAGTCTGTAAACAGTACTGGTACAAAGGCAACTGTCTGCATGTATGTGGTTAAAGAGTGTTATAAGAGTACTGATATATAAAGAATATGTAAATGTTAAGAGCAACAGACAAGTCTGAGATTTAAAAGAGTGCAAATTATACAAAGGATTAGCTCTCTATATATCTAATCTCCAAGAATGAACTAAATGTAGCCCATGTAGCCCATCCACTGGCAAGGTATAAACCAAAATAAATCATCTGAACCAAAACACAGTTTTAAGTTTCAATGGGGAAAGCCAGCCACCTTCTCTATGTACATACTATTGCTATCATGTTTTACCTCTGTAGTAGCCCTTACCCCTGAAGTAAGGGTATGCAAACACTGGACAAATCTTAGCCTCAGTGACTAGATCTCAATAGGAAAAAACTTTTCTTCAAATACTAACTCACAAAAAGAGTAATTTACATGTGAAATAACAAATGGTTTTCAAGAAAGTAATAGAGACATCGCTAGCAAGGGAAAATGCACAAATGAAGTATCATTCTTGTAAAATAACTAAACACCAAGCTCACTGTGTACAGAATGGCATACAGCTATACCAACTAATTCTGTACAAATTAAAAATACTCCAGATAACTGCTTAGTTTTTATAAATACATAAACAACATGATAAAATATCGGTAAAAAAAGAGGTAAGGAAAAAACTTGAAAAGATTGAAAAGGTGAAAGTGGAACAATAAGAAAAAATACTACACTGTTAGAAACTCCTTGTGTTCTGACTGAAGAGTGCTGTCAAACAATCTGGAAATATAATCGTTGATACGTATAATTCTTGGCACTTTAACTTTTCAGAGTTTTGCAATGTCTTATTTTTTTGCCTGATTGAATTATTTCATATATTTGCTGACTGAATTATTTTATATATTTGCTGGCATTGTTTTTTTGCCTCTGATCTCTTCTGAAACTGGTTAGTTGGTGGCTTTGCAGTTGCCCGCCCCTACTGTTTTGATCTGGGACACTCCCCCCAGTCTAGTGTTCATCTACCTAATACAGAGAGAACATTTGAGAAGGCCAACCCACTTAGGTTCTTAACCTTGAATTATATTCTGTTCCTCCTTCCTCCCCTGGCACTTTACTAACAAAAAAATAATCTTGTGTTCTGACTGAGTGCTGAGTGTGCTTCTTAGCTGATAAGTATATTTTTTGGCAGTTATTAACTGTTCAGAGTTAAATAAAATAACAATTGAATTTAGTTCAGAATACATTTCAAATAAATTGCATTTATTTAAACTGTATTTGCTTTAATACTGCTACACACTCAAGTGTGCTAGCTTGTACTGCAATTTAATTGTTTTTAGTGCTGTTTTAGTGGCTTTCTGAAAAAAAAATTAAGCTTGTTACCTGCCTTTACTGTAACTAGTCTAGTCAAGATACAGATTTGCTGTATCCAGGACTGTTGATAAGCTTCTGAGCCCCCCAAGCCTTTTTGTGTTGGAAGGAAGCCTTTTAGCTTATCAGTGGAAGTGATAAGCACTAGGCAGCCTATCTACTACAAGAGGGGTGGCTTTTGGCCCATAAATTGTAGTTTATTGGCTGTTTGGGCAGTTTTTCCATCTCTTTCAACTTTCTTATTTAAAAGCCCACATTTGTGCTTGTTTCCCACCTTTCCTGTAACTAGTCTAGTCCAGATACAGATTTTCTGTATCCGGAACTGTTGGTAATCTTCTGAGCCCCCAAGCCTTTCTGTGTTAGAGGGAAGCCTTCTAGCTTATCCGTGGGAGTGGCAAGCACTAGGTAGCCTATCTACCACAAGAGGAGTGGTTTCTGGCCCAGAAATTGTAGTTATTGGCCTTTTGGGCAGTTTTTCCATCTCTTTCAACTTTCTGGTTTAAAAGCCCACATTTGCGCTTGTCCCCTGTCTTTCCTGTAACTAGTCTAGTCCAGGTATAGATTTGCTGTATCCAGGACGGTTTATAAGCCTCTGAGCCCCCAAGCCTTTCTGTGTTGGACGGAAGCCTTCTAGCTTATCAGTGGGAGTGGTAAGCACTAGGTACCCTATCTACCACAGGAGGAGTGGTTTCTGGCCCAGAAATTGTAGCTTATTGGCCATTTGGGCAGTTTTTCCATCTCTTCCAACTTTCTGGTTTAAACGCCCATGCTTGTGCTTGTTTCCCACCTTTCCTGCAACCAGTCTAGTTCAAGTACAGATTTGTTGTATCCAGGACTGTTTATAAGCTTCTGAGCCCCCCAGGCCTTTCTGTGTTGGACGGAAGCCTTCTAGTTTATCAGTGGGAGTGGTAAGCACTAGGTAGCCTATCTACCACAGGAGGAGTGGTTTCTGGCCCAGAAATTGTAGCTTATTGGCCATTTGGGCAGCTTTTTCCATCTCTTTCAACTTTCTGGTTTAAAAGTCCACATCTGTGCTTCTTTCCCACCTTTCCTGTAACTAGTCTAGTCCAGATACAGATTTGCTGTATCCAGGAATGTTTGTAAGCTTCTGAGTGGTGCCAAAGTCTGCTCTTGAATTTTTCCCTTAGATCTACTAGTTCTCTCCTCTTCTGCACTTTTGCTAGCTTATTAGTTTAACACTTTACCAGATTTCTTGTAGCAATTATTGTAGCACACAAAAGTCTACCAGCACTAAAAGTTCTAAAGGAAACAGCTCCATATTTATTAATGCCCACCCATCCAGGCATGTCTAAAGGTCGGTTTCCTGTGTTTCCTCCTATTAACCTGGTGAACGTGGGCATCCTGAGGCAATGTAGCAACTGCCTCATGTACACTGACAACCCTCTCCTCTTACCTTTCAATACTCAGGCTTGTGAGAGATGCACTTTTATATCCAAACTGGAAGCTAGGCACTCTCCAGCCAAGATCGAAATAGCTGGTCAAGAGGAGAAGGTCAACACTTGCTCCACACCACATGGAACACATAGCCCTCCAGAACACACACCAGCACTGTCTTCATATAAAAACACAAACCACACACCCACCTTCATGAAGGCTCTCAATAAAAATCTACCCAAACAGCAGAGACCTCCAAAGCAGAAACTCACCTGACCACCAAAACACAACACTAATCACGAGACACATAACTCTCCTAAACAATGTGCCACTCAACCAAAGCCCCTAAGGCAAAACAGCATGTCCAATACACTAGTCATAGGTGACTCAATAGTGAGGCACACTGATGTCCCACTCACTAATTTGAATAAGGAGAAAACAGTCAGCTGCCTGCCAGGAGCCAGGATCCACCACATAATGCACGCACTCAGGTCCCTCAAAAATAGGTACAAATATTGTCATTGTACATGTGGGTGTGAATGACCTGAGACGTACCTCCCTGGACTACATGAAAAGAGACATGGAGGAGCTCTTGGATTATGTAGCCCAGGCTGGTATGAACCTAGACCTGAGCAACATCCTACTATCACCCAGAAGGTTACCACAGTACAAGCAGAAAATGATTGATTTCAACAACTGGCTAAGTTTCTGGTGTCATTCTAAGGGAATCCAGTATCAGTCTACCTGGGATGACATGACTGACAGACCTCGATACTTTGCCAGAGATGGCCTGCATCTGTCACCCCTGGGATTCCAGATAATAGCCAAGGCTCTTGCAACCCCTATAGTGTCTTTTTTAGGTGGTGTTCCAAAGACCAAATTACCACTGTAACATCTACAAGCAAATGCAATCGGAAAGTCATGCTACTCATTGCTATTAGTCTAAATCTCAAAATGCACTTGCATGAAGCACTCCTTAAAATGGAGAACATCGACATTTGTGCTGTAACAGAGAGCTGGTTCAAGGCAGCAGAAAGCACTCCTGCACTACCAGGCTTTAACTCATTCCACACCTTTCAGCCCCAGAACTTGGACCAAAGCTCCAAAGGTGGTGGTGTTTCCATATTCATAAAGACTGCGCACACCTCCAGACTGGTAGCCCAACATAATGCATCTGAGATACTGCAAGTGCAGCTAACATTGGGTAAGGCAGCGATTCAGGTTGTAGCCTTCTATAGGTCCCCAACCATGTCCCAAGACTCACACTCCATGCTCCTAAGCACCCTGGAGAATATTAGGGTCCAACCTAACACTCTCGTACTGGGCAACATCAACTTCCCCTCCATTAACTGAGAAAACTACTCATGTACAAATACACTTGCCCAATGTTTTTTGGAATTAATTAATTCCAATACTCTGGAACAGCTCGTTCTTACCCCCACTAGAGGTATCAACATTCTTGACCTGGTCATTACTAGCATGAACAACCATTGCTCTCCACCAAAAGTCAACTCCTCCCTGGTTAGATCCACCCATAAACTAATCATCTTGGAAATCCACATCCATCTCATCCCCCACAAAGGTAAACACCATGAAAAATTTCTCCAAAGCTAACTTTGGGCTCCTTAAAACAGAGGTGGCTAACTTCACGGCACCCATGCAAATGGGGAATAGTTGCATGACCACCGAATCAAATCATACAACAATGCACTGTACAAACATGTACACAAATGCATGGATCTCGGCATACCCAATAGAACCAAGATGCGCTCCTCAAAAAAAAGGAAGCCAATCTGGTGGTCCCCTGCCATAAACAAACTCTACAACAGAAGGAGGAAACTGATGTGGAATAAGGCGAAGTCCCAAGAGTGGAAAAACTCCCTTATCAGCCTCAACAAAATGTTGAGATCCCTCATCAAATCCTCTAAAGCTCGCTATATAAACAGAATTGCAGCAGAAAGTAAAGACAACCACAAGGCCTTCTATAGTTATGTAAAGAATCTCCATGGCAAAACCCAGATTTGCTCTGAGCTACTGCACAATGGTATCTCCTACACTGAGCCAACAGATATTGTTAGTATACTGGCCTACATATTCAGTGCTAACTTTACCCTTACCCCCAAAGGACCACTCACAATACCAGTAGATTGCCAGGCACCCAGTATTACTGCTGCACAAGTTAAAATAGAACTGTCCAAGGCCAAGAATACAGCTTCTATGGGACCTGACATTATCCCTGACTGTGTTCTACATGAATTACATAGTGAACTGGGACCTTACCTCTGTGTCCTGTTCAATCACGGCCTCACCTCAGGCTTTGTTCCTATTGAATGGTGCACTGCTACAATCATCCCTCTCCACAAAGGAGGAGCAACTACAGACCCCAGGAATTTTCACCCAATTAGCCTAACGAGTCTGATATTGATATGTAAGCTATGGAACGCATCATCATGGACCTAATAAACAAGGATATAGGGAATCTCCAAACTCTGGATCCTAAACAGTTTGGTTTTGTGAAGGGAAGATCATGCCTGCTCAACTTGGTCGACTTCTTTGAGTCAGTCACCAGAGCTGTTGATGAAAGCAAGGTGGTTCATACAGCCTACTTTGATCTGGCCAAGGCCTTTGATACCATTTCCCACTCAGGAATCATGGAAAAACTTACTAAGCTAGCCATTATCCCCTATATCACTATGTGGGTTGCAAACTGGCTCACAGATAGTGCCCATAGTGTGAAAGTAGGTGACTCCAAGTCAGACTGCTGACCAATCACGAGTGGAGTCCCACAGGGTTTGGTCCTGGGTCCTCTCCTGTTTGGTATCTACTTCTCTGAAGTCCAGGCCAACATGAAGGGACTCTGGCTGACAAAGTTCACAGATGATTGCAAGTTGGGAGCTACTATTAATTCCCCAAGTGATGTTGACATCCTACAGAAAGCCCTCAATGACACCAACGACTGGTGTCAGCACCATGGTCTTAAGCTCAATGCCAAAAAAATGTGTCGTCATCCCCCTTGGGAAAAACCCGGTTCCCTTGAATTACCACATTGATGGTAGTCCACTAAACACAAAAGGTGTTATAAGAGATCTGGGAACACAGGTTGACAGCAACCTCTCTTTTGACCACCATGTTGCCACTGTGGTCAAAATGTCTTTCTGTGTGGCACATCTCATTACTAAGGGATTTGCATCCAGGAAGAAAGAGGTCATTGTCTCCCTCTACTCTTCCCTCATTAGGCCAGTCATCGAGTACAATGCCTCATTTGGCATGTACCTCACTAGATACCTGCAGCAACTGGAGAGGTCACAAGAGTACCTCACAAAGAGGATCCTAGGCCTTAAGCACTTGTCCTATATGGACAGACTAAAAAAAACTCCAAATATTCTCTGTCTCATATTGCCTACTTAGAGGTGATCTCTGCTTGACTTACAAAGCCATGTCTGACCAAGCTCTGTTAGAAATGCTACATCTAAAGAAATTCCAATCCCTCTGTACCACACGCTCCAGAGACCTCAACCTCATTACCACAATTAACAGAACATGTTGGAGGGACAGGTTCATAACCCAGAGACTGCCCATGCTATGGAATAGACTTCCCTTACATGTCAAGCAGAGCACCTCACTCGCCCTCTTCAAGAGAAATCTTGACGAGTGGATGGGAAATAGAAAATTCACCCCGGGATCACTCCAGTGGCTCTACTTGACAGAGGCACTAGGAACTAAGGTCGGGTGGCACAATGCCAGGGTAATCCTATGGGCTAGGCTTGTAAGGGCTCCAGGGCCATTAGCCTAGTACACACTTATTAACCTATGAAATATTAATATAAGCTAGTTTGGAACAATTTAGGTAGCATACACAGTAGAAAAGAAGTTATACCTTTGAGCTTGCAATCTCTGTAAATTAACAGACCAATAACAAAAGTGGTCTTAACTTGTAAACTTACAATATATAACAATCAATGATTCCATTTAATATGGCTGCAATTTACGTTGATGAATTGTCAGTTGGTTGACAGAAGGAAGTGCTTGGGAGATTCATAGAAAAATCACTTTTCTGAGTGCTAAAGGGATCATAAGGAGAAAAAGATCAAATTCTTTCACGTAAAGTAAGTTTGGGGGTTGGGTTTTTAACAATGGATTTTTTAAATATACTGAACATTATAGTACTAGGGTGGGATTTTGTGTTTGTGTACTGATGTGTGTGATGTGTGTCAGAGCATCTTGTGTAGTAGTAGTGTTATGTAAATGTTTTTTTCCCCTAAGGTAAGGTGCAATGCTGGGGTTAGGAAGCAGGTGCATGGATACGTTTGACACCATACCTCTTAGCCATCCCGAATTTCCTAAGTGTACTCGTTTTTTCTCCGGTGTCCCGATTTATCTGTTAAAATTCCTATACTTTTCAAATTCTGCAGTAAAGAGACCTCTGTTTTTGGCTTATGACAACTTAGCCACTCTGAACGTCTCTTTACTGCACCTAATTAGCAAGCTACCAGCTGGCTTCCTGTTCTGTTACTGGCTGATTATGGCAATTTCCTATTTAGTGCCACTGGACTACATAATATATGTCAGTGGACCTGAGAAGCATGTTTTCTTCAATTAGGTCAGTTTAGGTCACATAGTAACTGGTGTAGGAAAAACAATAGTCTGTTTGTTTTGCATTGAGAGAGAGAGAGAGAGAGAGAGAGAGAGAGAGAGAGAGAGAGAGGAGGTCTGTTCTACTGTTTGTCATGGAGAAGAAATTAGTTTTCGTATTTGCAACTGTTCCTGTCCAAACTATAGTGCCCTAAGCTGAAGAAAGAATATTTGGGTGCTCCAGATGGTGACTGCTCCTGTTTGTCTGCCGTCAACATCACTGGAAGAAGGAAGGACCATAGACTTTAGCAGCAAGATTTGTTATAGATGACTTGGACAAATTATTTGCTCACAAGAAATCCGAGGTCGTTGGAGTCACCCAGAAGATTTAAGGATTACTTCTCATTTTCTTTTTATGGTTTTTCTTTTCTTATTATGTGGCACATAATGACATTTGTGTTGTTGATGCTTACACTGCAGTCACTGATAAATGAGATGCCACAGTTCATAACTTGAACATGCATGTTGATAATGCAACACCTGTTATTCTATAAAATACTGACAGCAAAATTAAAAAGCTGTCCCTAATTCTGGTCCTTTCCCTCTCAAATATTTTTGGCTTTATTTAGAATTCCACAGCATTATTTGCAGAAATTGACTTTCCTTACCAAAATGATCAAATTGAATAACAACTTTACTCTAACATTCTGAGTCTGACCATGTGGAAATTAAGCTGTAGTCAGTAGTCTGTGTAGGCCCGCAATACTGAATGTAAAGTGCATTGCATGTATTGCATCTATATTAAGTGTATCTCTTCTGAGAAAAGCATCTGTGCGTAAAAATTAACTGTTTGGATGTGAGGGTGTGGGCTGACTGCGCCATGAATTTTATATAGCCATCTGAAAATATGAATATTTCTGTATTGTGACTTTGTATGTGATGTTTGTGTGTGGGTATATGATGCTATCTTTAATAAAAAAATGAAGGCCTGTCCTTATGTAACTGAACTTATGTAGACATGTACATTAATGTGCTAGTTTGAATATTCATATCTTATAGGTTCATTAGGTGTCATACTATCTATCCTGCCCTAGGGCATATATAAGCCTAGCCAAAGTTTTTGTGGTTTTTCACCACCCTTAAGTTTTGAAGGATACTATGCCCATTATTTTGCCATTTTTGAGGTGGACCACATTCATTAATTCGTTGACATGGCCTTGTATGTCAGGCACACAGGTCACCCTGAGAGCACGGGGTATGCGACTGAATAGAGCTGATACATTGGGGGGCATCGGGTACTCAATCTCTGTCTGATGGTGTGATGAGTGAGGGAACAATGACCTCCTCCCTTGATCTAGATGTGATCATTTCATGATCAGGTGGGCAATGTAGAAAGGTCTTCCTAACTACTTTGGCAACATGAGTGTCAAATGAAAGGTTACTGTCAACCTGGGTCCCCAGATCCCTGATAACCTCTTCGTGCTTAGTGATTTGCACCTATATGGTAGCTAGGGGGGTAACTTGTTTTCCCGAAGGGTATGACCTTTGCACCAAGTTATCCATTTCTATGAGACCCTTCTGAAGGATATCTGTGTCTGATGTTTTCAACTAAGAGCGCCCAGTTTGCATGCATCTGCAAAACTGTGTCCATAATCCTCCTTGTGTTTGCCTGTACTTTTGAAAGTAGATGCGTAACAAGAGGGGCCCAGGCTGGTGAGTTTTTCAATGATACCGGGGGGAGTATTGTGTGCGCTTTTGCAAGGTCAAGGTAGGCTGTGTGGACTGCCTTGCCCTCATCAATGGTTTAAAGAACACGATCTGCCCTTGACAATGGATCCAATGTCTGTATGTCCCCTATGTCTTTATTTATGAGTTCCATT